>NC_048893.1:117713692-117725563 GCF_011077185.1 Oxyura jamaicensis
TATATATATATATAAGTTAAATACACTTTTTGCCATCTATGATGAATCTGAACCTAGTCTCTTGACTAAGTAGGAATTATAAATTAATACTTTTAATATATTTTCTGTGTATGCACTAAAGCTTTTTATCCATGTTATACTCTTGAATTACAATAACTAAGGGTGTCTCTTTTGATCTACCAGCCTGCGTGAGAATCAGAACGTACTAGTTGTTAAACAGGTTTTCATTTCAACCATTCAGGCATAGTTTAGAATATATCATAAACCTGATGTTTGTTTAAATTTCTCACAATTAAATATATATATATATATTAATATTTTTCCTCCTCTGTCACAGTTTTTCAGAGAGGTATAACCTATAAATCTTTAACCTTTTATAAACCTATAACCTTTTTTATTTTTTCTTTGAGGATTTTCTGGTCTTCTCTCCCTCTGAAGATTAAAGATCACATCTCAGGGCAGGCCATTAAGTGTCACAGAAACACAGAATGGCTGAGGTTGGAAGGGATCTCTGAAGATCATCTAGTCTAACACCCATGCCAAGCAGGATCACCTAGAACACGTTGTGCAGGATAGCATCCAGGCGGCTTTTGAATATCTACAGAGAAGGAGACTCCATGACCTCTCTGGGCAACCTCTTCCAGTGCTCTGTCACCCTCACAGTAAATAAATGACCTCTCATATTCAGCTGGAACTTCCTGTGCTTCAGTTTGTGCCCATTGCCTCTTGTCCTTTGGTTGGGCACAACAGAAAAGAGACTGGCTCTATCCTCTTGACACCCTCCCCTCAGATATTTATACATATTAATGAAGTCTGCCCTCAGTCTTCTCTTTTCCAGGCCCAGTTCTCTCAGCCTGTCCTGTCATCCTCTTCGTAGCCCTCCTTTGAACTCGCTCCAGTAGCTCCATGTCCCTCTGGTATTGTTGAGGCCTAGAACTGGACACAATACCAGGGCTGAGTAGAGGGGGAGGGTCACCTCCCTTGACCTGCTGGAAGTACTGTTCCAAATGTACCCCAGGATACCGTTGGCTTTCTTGGCCACAAGGGCACATTGCTGGCTCATGGCCAGACTGCTGTCCACAAGGTCTCCCAGGTCCCTCTCTGCAGAGCTGCTCTCCCGTAGGTCAACCCCCAGCATGTACTGGTGCTTGGGGTTATTCCGTCCTAGGTGCAGACCCTGCGCTTGTCCTTGTTGAACTTCCTGAAGTTCCTCTCAGCCCAACACTCCAGCCTGTTGAGGTCCCTCTGAATGGCAGCACTTCCCTCTGAGGTATCAGTCACTCCTCCGAGCTTTGTGTTGTCAGCAAATTTGCTGAGGGTGCACTCCATTCCATCGTCCAAGTCATTGATGAATAAACTGAACAACACTGGACCCAGTACTGACCCATGGGGGACACCACTAGCTAGCTACCAGCCTCCAACTAGACTCCCCTACACTGAGCTCTGCCATCCAGACAATTGTCAACCTGCCTCTCCGTCCATTCATCTAGGCTGCACTTCCTGAGCTTGTCTATGAGAATGTTATGGGAGACACTGCCATCTATTATTCTGTGGAGTTTGTAGGTGCAAGAAAAATGGTGATTTGACTTGATCATGGAAATAGCTATGGAAAGAAGAAGCTGACATTCTATATTAGTTCTGCTCTGCTGGAAGTTACTGCTATATTTTTCATTTAAACTTGAATACATTGCATCTCTCTATATGAATCATAACGTAGTATACTTTTTTGGTAAATTGGGAAGGAGAGAAGTGCATGGCATTGTGCTTTAACCATCTGCAAATTTTTTCTCTTCTCTCTTTTTTTTTTTTTTTGACTGGCATAAAGTAGAAGTTGGGCTTCTCTTGGTTAGCAGGGTGTTGTTGGGAAGGAAGACCAAATAATAGAATTCAAGTACTCAAGTCAGATATTTTTAGTTGTTAAGAAAAATTAATTGATGCAAACTGTATTTGTACCTAAGCAATCAGTTTCTAAAGTTTAATTGGGATGAATACAGAAATGATAAATACAGTGGAAGATAACAACATGGAAAGACAAATTTGAGTGGTTTTATTTTATTTTATTTTTTTTTTTTCAATAAAGTCTCAGTGATCTGTCAGAATTATTTATCTCCTCTCTTTGTTGCACACCTGAAAATAAAAGACAGCAGTGGGACTTCTATCTTCTGCAGCACAAACTTTGGAAAGGGGGATGATCCCTCCCTTTGGGGAAGGGTCCAAAATCTATGTAGTTGTAGTGACAGCTCAGAGGCATAACTGAATCAGAAATGCAAGTATTTTTTTTAATATTATATTTACTTAATATAATAAAGTAATGCATGGCCTATGGACAAAAGTAATATAGTGAATTATTATTTTACATGTTTCTGATTTATTAAGGTGCATGCATTGCTACACATCAGAAGTGCTACCAAGCATACTAACAGAAGTAATATAATGTTTGTGTACCAAGTGTCATTGCAAACTCAAAATTCACTCCCTTTCTGATACCTGAAATAACTGTCAGCTTCTGATATTGTAGTCTCTGCAGAGAAACACGTGTAGGGCTTTCCATATACAACATCCTCAGTACTGTCCTAATTGTGTTTTAGATATGTCAACTTAAGAGGTATGATTTCATTATAAGTTCACTGCACAGCTTTTTAGAGTCATCCGAAATGAGCTGAAAATCTCGCCTCTGGGTCAGAAATGAGACTTAGTGGTCTGCTGGACATGAGAATTTGGAGAAGCTGTCAGAACCAGAGTACTGCCAAATTATTGGTGTTAAACAGTCCTACTCAATTTCTCCTTGACAGTAGTAGAATACAAGTTCAGCAGAACTTGATGAGAGTAAGAGAGATGTTATGATGCTCTCCATTTTCTGCTCAACTGGCAGACACTTTGGGACCACAGGTTTTTTTTTGTTTGTTTGTTTGTTTTGGCTTGTTTTTTTCCCCCACAAACAACACAGACTGCATTGCAGCTGCACCCTGATGTTTGCAGTCACCATCCAAAGGACAGATGCTACAGAAGCTGTGGCAGTTTGACTTTCAGTCTGATCTGGTAAAACCTGATCCTGTGCAAGGCTCTTTGTAGAACAGCCTGCACCCGTGAGACCTGCAACACCTCCTAGGGCTTCTGCGGGCATTTCCAGAACATGGGAGGAAAATAAAAGCTAGCATCCAGCCCTACAGATGTGGGGACCAGATATGACTTACATGTAGGCTGTGTGACTCTTTCCACTTCTCTGTTAGTTTTCAGCCACTCCAAACATGTGTTGCCACAAGCAAAGTGGCAACAATGTGTGCTTTGGGCAACAGCATCATATTTTGTCTTCCTTAGAAGACCTATAAACAAGCAACTTCCATGGGACATGTAAGTGATGAGTTGCCAGCCAGCTTGGAACCACTTTTTCAGAAAAGGATACATGCATGAAAAGGCAGTGTTCTTTCTTGTTCTATATTAATTAAAAATTCAACAGATAATTTCATTTTAAGGAAACTATCTCCTTAACAAATGAAATTAGGATTTTGCTTTAACAAAGAGATAGAAAAAGAATTTGCCTGTTGGTTTTTTACCTCTCAGCCTAGTGCAAGGTGATACCTATTAGCTTCTTTCAGAAATAATAATCAAAAAGATCAGGCTTTGGTTGGAAGAAAAATACATGTCTTCCTGAAAAATGTAATAAGTGCTTAAAGACCCACATGGAACTGACTTTTTCTTTCACAGATGTACAGCAAAGCACAGAAAGCAAACAAATAATTAAATTGCATTACTTCTGTGAACTTCTGCCTCCTAGTGCATCTGTTTGTTGGTTGAGTTCATTAAACTGCAAGCTTAATATCATCTAGATTATGATCAGAAGAAGGTATGATACCTCTTAAAGTTAACAAAAAGTTTCATATCCGCTCTTGTTATATGACTCACAACCAGTGGTAGTTATCTACTAACACATACTTTGTCTTGACATATGTCAGCTTGGATGTTTTTAATTATGTTTATTTTGCTGTGATTATTTTGGAATAGATTAGGTTGCAGACTTATTACATTGATTTATAACTTCTATGAATATATTTATTTAATAATGCTGCACTTTGTGTTAGTGATCTTTCTTTATAATAGAGGAAATTCATTATAATGGAGAATTTTAATGTTTATGTGACAGTCCCTGATGATCACTGTTGACATTCAAACTGCTGACAGGCCAGCTTTGTGTTTGACAGGTTGGATATGGAGGGAGAAAACATTTCCAAGCCAGAGTAACCACCACTATGAAAGATTGCTGAGACCACAGTTTTACAGGTTGACTAATACTATCCTACTTGTTTTGCTGCAATTCCACTCTGCCTTTATCTCTTAGGCAAAGGGAAGGGAACTATCTTTTTGTTCTAAGACTGCACAATGATTCAGTGCAATGAGGTCCTTATCTATGTTAAGGTCTCCTAGGTGCTTAGCAACACAGATGAATAAAAACATTGTTAGCACCTGCTCATCACTGAATACAGAGAGCAGAATTATGTCTTGTACTGCTTGCTTTTTTCTCCTTGGACAAGAAAGGGCTCCAAGCATGCTGTGCACTCAACATGTTATGGATTGCCACTCATTCTGCACAAAGCCTTCAAATCCCCTCTTTCTCCTCACACAGAGGAGCAGCAACAGGCAGAGATGCAGTTCATCAGCATACAAATTATATATGAGAGACAGGGAGAGAGCAAGAGAGGGACCAACCATAAAAAGCAGGATATTTATTTTTTATTTTATTTTATTTTATTTTATTTTATTTTATTTTATTTTATTTTCTGCAAGGAGAACTCTAGAAGTATCTACTCAATCCTTTCTGCTTCTTCCTGCCACTATAAAAGTGCCTTTTCTCCCATTTCTGAATAGCAGTTTCCAATCTAACCTTCAGTCTTGCACCTGTGCTTAGCTTCCGATACCCCTCTGCTGAGATGGAAAGAGCATGCAAACACACCATTTATGCTTGCAGACAGGCCCAGAAGTAGTGCTACCTGTGAGTCATGTTTATGAGTCTGTCAGAGCCTCACTGTTAGAGAAATCCCTTTCTCAGCTTGCCTTCCATTTTGTATGAATTTAAATGAAGGCAGAGAAGTTGCTAGGATGCTAACTCTTCTGTTATACTGTGCTGTAGGAATATCATGTAATGCAAGGCAATAGTCAGATCTACCGTTATTAGATGAGACCAACTAGACCTATTAATACTTAATGGGAATCAGAGTGTTGGCTAGTCTTATCCAGGATCTGCAATGGTTCTCCAGAGCACTATAAATTACTTTAAATCCTGGATTCTTCCAAGTTCAGCAGTCTTTCTCTAGAACACCATAATGATTGAAATTGATGGAGGCACTCACCCTAATGGCATCCTAATCAAATTGGAAAATACTGTTTTCAAGGATGGAAGATGTTCTCTGAAAATGTCTCCTTCCCTTTGGACTATCACATTCAAAAATAGTTGGCCGCCTGATTACTCAGCAAATTTATTTTGTTGTCCCAAAAGTCCTTAAAGGGAATTGAAGTGGTGAATTAACTGGAGTTAAAATCTTATGATTAGTGGACTAGGAAGATTTGATCTCAAATATACATGTGTGTGTATTTCACCCTCTGCTTGATTGGTTTTATAAAAATGTATACCTTTATTTTTATGTCTTGGGAGCTTTTGGTTAAATGCATCTTTACTTCACTTTGAATTAAGAAAAATAAATCTCTTCTGGATAAACTGTACTTCTGAAGCTGAGACTATTTTGCTACTTGAAAAACCTTATTTTTCATGGAAGAAAAACTCAAGAGGATTATTAGGTCTTCAAGTCAGCTAGGACAAAAAATGTTAGACTTGTTTCCCTGTTTTGATTGCTTCCTTAAGACAGCAAGCTTGCTCTCCCTAAGCAATGCAGTAATGTCCTTCAGCCAGTTCCATCACAATCATTTAGTAGCTTTATGACTTTCCTGTGCTTCAGCTTCTCTTGAAATACTGCACTATGGAACCAATGGAATAATCATAGGAGCGGGGGACAAGAAACATAATACTGCTTGTATGACTGTCCAAACAGCCTTCCTAAACTTGTTGTTGCTTTCACAGATGTAATGAAAGGGAAAAATGTGAGCCCAGACAAGCATGGTCATTGTATATATCAACAGTTGTTTATCACTTTCTTTCTAGTTCATTTATAGATAAAGGAACTGGCCCATAATCACGGGTGTTGAATTTGTGACTGTCAACAATTAGAGATCATTGAACACTCAAAAAAAGACAAAAAAACAAACAAACAAATAAACAAAAAACACTGTATCAAAATGTGACAGATTCTTCAGATTCTTTTTAGCACACAAAATACTATGTCAGAATAAGTAAGCAGACCACTATGGCTCTCCAGTCTTCCCCATCAGCTCTTCAGCAAACATAGAGAACAGATTTTTGGGCAACAAGACAGAGCTGCTGCACTGTGTAGAAGGAAAGACAACAGGAAAGTAACAGAATAGTCATGGCACCCAACCACTGTAGCCAGCATGACTGAACAGTTTGCCATCCTTGTATCCCATATTTGCCAATGTTGACCAATGAAGATCACTAAACATGTTGATTACTGTGGTCTCTGTTCAAAGTAGCCAAACCTGGTGGACTGCAGGGCCCAGGACATCCCCCCCACTTCCTGTTCTAGAGCCATGGAAGGTTGTTCTTTTCAGACACAGCTCCAGCCACACCTGAACCTGACCTCTATCCTTAGGGAAGGGAAAAACACTTTCACAGCTCTTTCCTGCTCTTGCCTTTTTCATTTATTTTTATTTTTTTACTGCGCTGTAGATCTGTGAAACGCCAGTGTGTTGCGAACGTTTAAACACCTATGAATTTACACAATTTGGAATGGAACTTGCAATACGTGCGGGACAACTTGCATACATAAGAGTCAGAAGTTTATTTACAACTATAATAATAACGATATAGTAAATTTCTATATTGCTGTTAAGGAGTAAGTATTGGGAAGGCTGGTAGCAAAGGTACAAGCACTTTCCTGTAATTGTTATATAGTCATGTAAGTCAGACAAATCAGACTGTTTGTTTGTTTGTTTGTTTGTTTGTTTTTTATTGTTGTTTTGGCATTAGTAAGCATTCCAATTCCTACAGTCCAGATATTACTGTATGTAATATTCCTGTTGCCTGTGTAACAAATTGAAGGATAATTTGGGAAAGTGAGTGTGTATGTATGCACATACATATACATGTATGCATATGTTTATCTGTCATTCTTTGGAAGTCTAAAAAGCTCATTTTGTTTTAAGAAAATTGAACATGTGTCTTGAGAAGAGTGCAGCTTCTATTGTTGGTACATAGACTTCCTTGTTTATAAAATGTAATTGTCAAAACTCAAGAGAATTGGTCTTCAACTCAATGTTGTGAATCAAGTAAATTGAATCAAGAAAATACTGGATTTCTTTAAGTGTCTTGTGAATAAGAATTACTGGCAATAAAAACCACAGTATTTTGTAAGCATCTTGCCTTTGCACCTATCTCTGTTATATCCCTTGAGCATTAAACTCATGGCTCTTTTGTTTCTTTCTCCCCTTTTTTCTTTGATCAGTTTCTTTTGCCTCTTTTGTGGAGAGTCTGCATTATTCTCACTTCCAGCCTGCCCTCCTTGGCAGGTCTATTTTTCCAGCAGAAGAACCCTCATATGGGGACTGGCAGTTCTGCTCACGACAGTCTTGTTGAGGTGGATGGAGCTGAGAATATTGCATCTGAAAAATATATGCAAGGTCACGATCAGTCCACACATCCTGCTCCACCTGTCATCACAACAGAAACTGATGTATGAATTGGATATTACTCAATAGCCTCTCAAACATTTAAAGAAGGCACAATCTCTTACAAGTTTCTAGGGGACTGTACTGAAGAGCATTTCATTGTACCTTGAAGGGTCAACTGAGAATCAGTTTGAAAAACTGTGCAGCATGCCGGGCTTTTAAGTTCTGTTCAGCTGACCTATAAGTTCGTATACTGGTATTAAATTTATCCTTGTTATTTATCTGCTACTAAGACTCATTTCCCAGATCAACATTTCTTCTATTAATTAATTAATTTATTTATTTCTAAATATTTTAGAATATTTATCTAGGAAAGGTACCCTTCTAGATCTGTTGCTGGAGAACAGAGAGGGTCATGTGGGGGACGTGGCAATTGGCAGCTGTCTTGGTCATAGTGACCATGAAGTGGTTGAGCTTAAAATTTATGGTGACACAAGGAAAAACGCCACCACAACTTCAGCCCTGGATATGAGGAAAGCAGACTTCAGGTTGCTCAGGAAACTAGTCAGCAAGCTCCCCTGGGAACTTTTAAAGGCATTGGCATCCATCAGTGCTGGTCAGTCTTTAAGCACTGCCTCCTAAAAGCACAAGATCAGGTAATTCCAAAATATTGGAAGTCAAGCAGGTGGGGTAGAAGGCCAGCCTGGCTGACCAGGGATATTCTGTGGGAGCTTAAGTGAAAAAAGAAAGTGCACAACTGCTGGAAGGAGGGTCAGGTGATGTGGAAGGAATACAGGGATCTTGTTTGTGTTTGTAGGGAGAAAATTAGTATGGCCAAAGCCCAATTATAATTGAAGCTGGCCATGTCTGTGGGAGACAATAAAAAAAGTTGTTTGTTTGTTTCAGTTAGGTGAACAGAAAAAGGAGAACCAAGGAAAATATAGGTCCGCTACTTGATGGGGAAGGTCTCCTCAGAGACAATGACATAGGCAAAGCAGAGATGTTTAATGCCTTAGTCTCTGTCTTCAACACTGATAATGGCCTTTGGGACCCAGTTGGAGGAGCTGGAGGACCATGACGGTGGCAATGATAAACTCCCAGCCGACCCTGAACATGTGCGGGATTTGCGGCTCCACCTGGATCCATACGAGTCCATGGGTGCAAATGGGATTCACCCCAGGGTGCTTAAGGAGCTGGCTGATGTCATCACGGGACCTCTCTCAATTAGTTCTCAACAATCTTGGGAATCTGGAGAGGTCCCAGTAGGCTGGAAGCTGGCAAATGCTGTGCCAGTTTTCAAGAAGGGCAAGAAAGAAGACCCTAGCAACTACAGGCCTGTCAGTCTCACGTCAGTGCCTGGTAAAATTATGGAGAAGATGATCCTTGAAGTTTTTGAAGCGCACGTGGGGGACAATGCAGCCAACATGGGTTCGTCAGGGGTAGGTCCCGCCTAACAAGTCACCCCCATCTAGTCGATCAAGGGAAACCAGCTGATGTGATCTTTTTGGACTTCAGCAAAGCTTTAGACACGGTTTCCCATGGGATCCTACTGGACAAAATGTCCAGCATACAGCTAAACACAAACATCACATGATGGGTGAGCAATTGGCTGGCGGGCAGGGCTCAAAGGGTTGTAGTAAATGGGGCCACATTGGGCTGGTGGATGGTCACTAGTGGGGTCCCTCAAGGCTCCGTTTTAGGGCCAGTGCTCTTCAATGCTTTTATAAATGATTTGGATGTAGGACTAGAAGGGGTTCTGAGCAAATTTGCTGATGACCCCAAACTTGGAGGAGTTGTGGACTCGGCTGAGGGCGGAAAGGCCTTGCAGAGAGATCTGAAGAGATTGGAGAGCTGGGCGATCACCAACCACATGAAGTTTAACAAAAGCAATTTCTGGGTCCTGCACCTGGGACGGGGCAACCCTGGCTATACATACAGACTGGGCGACGAGATGCTGGAGAGCAGCCCCGCAGAGAGGGATCTGGGGGTTGTGGTTGACAGCAAGTTGAAAATGAGCCAGCAGTGTGCCCTGGCAGCCAGGAGGGCCAACCGTATCCTGGGGTGCATCAAGCCTGGCATTGCTAGTCGGTCGAGGGAAGTGATTGTCCTGCTCTACTCTGCACTGGTGCGGCCTCTCCTCGAGTCCTGTGTGCAGTTCTGGGCACCACAGTCCAAAAAGGACTTGAAACTGTTGGAGAGTGTCCAGAGGAGGGCAACGAAGATGGTGAAGGGCCTAGAGGGGAAGACATATGAGGAGCGGCTGAGGTCGCTGGGCCTGTTCAGCCTGGAGAAGAGGAGGCTGAGGGTAGACCTCATCGCAGTCTACAAGTTCCTCGCAAGGGGGAGTGGAGAGGCAGGTGCTGACCTATTCTCCGTAATCACCAGTGATAGGGCCCATGGGAACGGTGTTAAGCTGAGGCAGGGGAGGTTTAGGCTGGCTATCAGGAAGAGGTTCTTCACCAAGAGGGTGGTCACACACTGGAGCAGGCTCCCCAGGGAAGTAGTCACTGCACCAAGCCAGTCTGAATTTAAGAAGCGATTGGACTGTGCACTTAATCACATGGTCTAAACTGTTGGGTAGACCTGTGCGGTGCCAGGAGTTGGACCTGATGATCCTTATGGGTCCCTTCCAACTCAGGATATTCTATGATTCTATCATTCTATAAATGCTGTAGTCAGAGGTCATGGGGCTAGATTTTGGAAAGTCCTGCATAAAGAGATCTCAGAAAAGCAAATTTAAATAACATTCATGACAAGAAAAGGAATTCTGATTGCTCCATTCTTTATCTGTCATGACTAGACAGATGACAATCTATGATGGCAATTTTGTCTTTAAGGTCATTTTCTTTTTTCTTTTATTTATTTCTTTTATTATTATTATTAGTTTTTAACAGGCTCTCTACTAATTTTCCTCACAGAATGACTGACAGAAATATGACCCTTGTGCACCTTTTGCAGTTAATTCATTAGGTCAACTCTAATCACAAAGCCCCTTGTCAGGTTACTTCTACTAGTGATAAGGAGCAATCAACCTTAAAACATTGAAGCCAGGTAGATGAGCCTATTCCACAAGGTCTCTTGGCTCCACCCTTGTTAAGTGAAATCTGCCAGGTGTGGATCATTTGACCTTTGCTATATAGGAAGCATGAGGAGCTGGGGGAGGGAATTGCTTCCCCTGGGGGAGTTTGAGGCTCAGGTTGTATGGGGTGCTTTTCTCTTGGGGTGAAATGGGCTCAGTGCTCCCCAGGAGGCTGCTTTTTCTTCATGTTTTCTACCATCTCTGTGAAATAGTTTTAGAGACCCTATGGGCTAGTTACGTTGGGTGTGCCTTCTCAGTATGGCAGAACCCTGGTGGTACTACTTCTCTGCGAAGCAGTTTGGAAGTGACTCAAGTTCAGAAGCCAGCATGTAAGTGTTCCTGGCTTCTACGGTTGTTTAATGTTGAGGAGTTTGAGTACTTCCTTCACCTCATCTGTTTTCAGACAAGTTACTCGCATGGATGCTAAGCTCCCTTCCCAGCCCTAAGAAAAACAACCAACAACCTCAGAAGCTCTAGTGCATACAGGTAAGCCTGACTTTGAATGTCCTTAAGTATTTGTTAAGATTGAACAACAGGCTGTGTGGAAAAGGTGCCCTAACTTGAATTCAAATTTTGCCGTGAGGTAAGTAGAAAGAGATTTGGATAGATACTGGTGGCATGACGGTCACTTCCACTAAGTGGAAATGGTGAGAATGTGCTATTCATAAAAGCAATCCTCTTTTCACAAAACGCAAGTCCAAAGCTGTACGAAGAAAGTGTGTCCTCTTCCCTACAGGCCTGCGTCTGGGCTGTGGAGACGTGTTCTGAAGAGATCACCAACATAAAGAGCGTAGATCTTCCTCCGCACCTCAGCAAACCACTGTTTCATCTGCCAGGGGTAAGGGTCCTTCTGTGTAAGGAAGGTGACAGAGTGAGTATATATGACATGCAACCTGTGGTTTAAACTACGTGACTGCGGAGAGGACATGAGAAAAAGGGACAGAAAGGATACCAGGTCGCTACAGCTCCGGGACAGTGAGTTGAAAGGAATAAAAACAAACAAACAAAAAAAACGTCCTGGTCCCCAGTCCTGGTCCCCAGTCCTGGTCCCCAGTCCTGGT
>NC_048893.1:117725573-117804060 GCF_011077185.1 Oxyura jamaicensis
CAGTCCTGGTCCCCAGTCCTGGTCCCCAGTCCTGGTCCCCAGTCCTGAATCCATTTTTGAAATTGTCTGAAATGCAGCTGCTGTATAACAATCAGCATGACAAATCAGTGTGTTATAGAATCATAGAGTATCCAGAATTCAAAGGGACTCACAAAGATCATCAAGCCCAATTCCTGGGTCTATGCAGAACCACCAAAAATTAGACCAAACATCTGACAGCATTATCCAAATGCGTCTTGAAATCCAGCAGGCTCTGTGACATAGCCGCTGTCCTGAGGAGCCTGTTCCTAACAGCCTGACCCTCCCATGTCCCAGCTCCATGCTGTTCCCTTGGGTCCTGTCTCTGTCCCCAGAGAGTAGAGCTCAGAGCCTGCCCCTCTGCTCCCCTCGTGAGGAAGCTGCAGGCCACCATGAGGCCTCTCCTCAGCCTGCTCTGGTCTGGGCTGAACAAACCAAGGGACCTCAGCTGCTTCTCATACATCTGCCCCTCTTGATCTTTCACCACCTTTGGACACTCTTTAATACATTTATGTCCTTTTTACACTGTGGTGACCCAAACTGCACACAGTACTTGAGGTGAGGCCACACCAGCACAGAACAGAGCAAGACAGTCCCTTCCCTTGACCAGCTAGCAATGCCATGATTGATGTACCCCAGGTTATTGTTGGCTCTAATGGCTGCTGGGGCATACTGTTACGCTGTTTTCAGAAAGACGGGGATTTGACCCACAAAGAAGGTAACTTTTTTAGATACTAAATATTTAGAGGCTTATAACATACAGTGGTAAAGCAATGAAAACTATTAATATAAGTTATTTCACATTAGTGCTGCAAAGGCACAGGTAATATAAGGTTAACTAAATTAAAACTTGTGAAAGTTGGGTTTATCTCATTAGCCTCTGAAACACTGCAGTATATGAATTTATTTATACACTTCTTAATACTGTAAGCCCTGATTCCTGCCCTGTATAATAAAGGAAACTAGAAGAGATAGTTCAAACTCCCAAAAGCTTATGCTGTAAGGATAGTAAAAACTGTAATATGCATGAAGAGTGTTACTGTATGACTATCTATGTGAATCCTGTATTTTTTAAATTGGGATGAGAGGAAGGAAAAACAACGACTTGGCTCAAAAAAAAAAAAAAAATGAGGAAGGAAAGATAGAGAAGGATACAGAAGAAAAGTATATGAAGAGATTGATGGAGAAAATGTGCTATGGTGGACACAAGAAAACAGAAGAAATGGTTGGATCTAAAAGCTAAGTAGAAAGAAAAACAACATTCAAAGTAAATAGTACAGAAAACAGCTTTGTATCATCACCACTGCTGAAGGTCAAAGACTAAAGTGTTTCTGCAGCTGTTCTTGCCAATATAAGTCTCTGGCTGCCACTATTCAAAATAAATCCCAGATCCTATTTAAGCAATAGCTGGCATATATATTTCAGAATTTGAGGAATGCTAAGCTTTTTTCAGACATCTTCTGCCAAAGTGATTTATTATAGAAGTGAGCTTTCAGTGACTCACCTGATAAGAATATAACCTTATTTTTATGTAGTAGTAATGGCAGAATGAGTAAAGAACAGCTAGATTAAAATAACATTTATGTTTCCTTATTACATTTCCTTTGCGTATTCTTATCTATTATTTCAATTATGTTGTGCTGCTCTCCAAACAGGTAAAATACTTATCAGAAGTCCAAACATTCATTTTTAGAAGAGGGTAGGCAGTAATGAGCCTGTGTCCAATGAGTTTTCATCTGGAGTTCTGAAAGATATGTGGCAGCAAACTGCATCTGTTAAAGTAAATGTAATTTAGCAAATGTCGACACTGCAGACACTTCTCTGCTCTCAGTGCCTGTGGTGAATGGTTTAAAGCAAAATCATATATGCATAGATGAGTTGTCATCTCTGTAATGCCAGTAGGATTCAACTATTTCAACTGTCAAGTTGTTGTAGACTGCAGTAGTCGAACTTGATGGCTGGAGAATCCCTTGGCTGATAGTCAGAAAGAAGCACTGATTGTAGTTTGACAGACAAAGTGCTTTGTCCAGCTTCATGGTTCACCATAATTCAATGTCAAACCTTGCAATGGAAATTGCACATTGTCATCACTGCACACACAGTACCATTGGTTTGTCATGTCACGGTCCTGTGGGTCAGTGATGATCTCCAAGATCTTTTCCTCTACTCTACTGACAGACAAGCTCAGAAATGGAAAAGAAAGAATTTCATCTGCTTTGTATTTTCCTTCCTAATAGTGTGGAAATTAGGGCTCTTTCCTGTCTGACTGTGTAGAAAACCTCCATGAAGTCATTTGTGTGTTCAACCCTTTTCCCACAGCCTTGAGTAAGCCTGACCACAAACAAAGCATTACTCTGCCAGTAGCTTTAGCATCTCCTTTCAGCTCTCAGATGCCATAAGAGAATCTCAGCTGGGATCCAGCCTGCCCAAAGGCAGCAAGCAGGCCCTACAGGGCCTGGACTGTAACATTGCAGCAGGAATGCCCAAAATTTAGAGATGTGAATTGAGGCATACTTACTGCACAAAGCTGAGACCATCTCTCCAGTCTCCTGAATGCAGAGAGGGAAGCTATCTCATGCAGAGAATATTTCAACAAAGCAATCATGCCATCATATCTGACATCTCACTGGAGTTATAAAATTGCTGCAGTACCAGAAGCCTAGGAGCCCTACTGATGGACTTTTCTTTGCTGACTGATGCACAGGAAAAACTTCCTTAATCTGCTTTACTGTGTTTTTCTCTGGTTTCCAAACAACTATTAAAACTTTGCAGTTTCCAACAGTTCTGCAGGATTTTTTGTGTGTAACTTCTGCTTCATTGAAGGGCAGAAGTCGGCAGGAAAAAAAAATAAAAGTCTTTCTAACAAGGAGAGAGAGCTTTTCTAACAAAACCATTTTCACAAGCCTGTAAGTTGGCAAGTTTTATTTTTCTTACCTCAAGGAAGGATATGCATGCTGTTCAATTTTTAAAAAAGCAGAAAAATAATCTACCACTCCTATAAATTTCTGTAAATAAATAAACAGCTTCACAAATTTAATCTCAAAAAGTTGAATTCTTATAACTTCATCCTCCTTCGGTTGTGCTCCGCTGCTAACCTTTACAGAGAAAAGCAAACAATTGGACACCACTGACCATAGCTCATTTGTTTCTAGCAAGGTCTAGTATGTCTGTGATTTATGTTCTGGACCTACAGGTCGCAGTGCTTCATGTTCAACTGCCTATGGATTTATTCTTGACTGCTGAGGGCACATCCTAACATCCCTATTTTAATATTTTAAGGACATTTTCTCAGCTATCTGTTGTTGGTTGGTTGGTTGTCTTTTCAACTGATGTGTAGTTTTACTTGTTCTAAACATGAAAAAAGTCAGTTTATCATTTCTAATGCCAAAAACTTTTTTTCCACATATATGAATGAGGACAAAATGTCTGCTGTAACAGAAAAGTAACATACATTACCTTAACTATGGTGAACACTGCTAGCAGAATGCTTTTTGTTTGTTTGCTTGTTTTTTTTTTTTTTTTTTTTTTTTTTTTTGCTATTGGATACAGAACTTGCAAACCTGTTCTGTTCCAGCAGGTGAGAGACATCCCCACCCCCATCCTTTTTTTTTTTTTTTTTTTTTTGATCGATGATAAATATTCCAGGTCTGGCTATCATATAAACCATCTGCTTTGACTGTGATTGTCCCTCAAGCACAAGGATTAGAGAAGCTCAGAGGACCTTGCAACTATTTAAAATGACTTTGAGTATCCTCAGCTACAAATACCACTCTCTTGCTTCATTGTTCTTTGCTAAAATGCGTGCATTCATAACTAATTTACAACAGTCTGTCTGATATTATAATGGCAGATATGCTAGCTGTCAAGATAAAAGAATTTGTAATGTATAAATTAGAACAAGGCACTGGGCTTTTTCCCTATGTGTTGTATAAAATCTCTGACCATGTTATTCACGAGGAACAGAATAAATTAGTTTCTTAAAATCCTGGAAAAAAATAACATAACTAAAAAAAAAAGCTGAGGATCCCCTTAGAAGACTATTCTAGAAAATAGGCTATCAGTTTTATTGCAGGTGATCTTGACAGTGGACCTGACAATAAGTTTGTCTGGCTTCTGTGACATGTATTAAGCCTCAATGCATCCCCCTAAAGGTTTAGAACATGGATGAACTGACAAAAAGAGAGGAGGCTACATTAAGCTTTGACTACTTCTGGCTGCATCCTACAGCTTTCATAGGCAAAGATTAAAAGAAAGTCAGAGCTTCAAGAAAAGGTGAAAAGAGAGCCTATAATCTGGAGTGGTTATCATGGTTTTCTAATCAATAACTAGTGCACTTTCCCTTGCACATAATTATGTTATTAGCTTACTGTCACTTAAAAATAACGAAAAATTTGTGTGTGTATAAGGCCATCTAAAAATATACATCTAATACCCTTAAGTACTTAAACATGAACAGTACATTTGTACATGACATAGTTCATGAGGGTTTGTAAGAATATTTTTTCCAGCTCGTTCTCTGAAGTGGAGAACCTTGAAGCTGAATCAGATTATTTTCTCTCCCTGTACTGAGTAAAACATTTCCCCCTCCCCATGCTGTACTAATACAATTCAGGTATATTGCTACTGTTGCTTCCTATTACTAGTATTAACTAGCAGTTACGTAGTGCTCAAAACAGAGAGGCATATAAATTACTTTCCCTAATGCTGCTGAGCAAGATCAGGAGGAGAATTTAAGTTTTCTGACTTACAGTGTCATGCTGCTTACATTAAATCCCACTGCTTCTCGATAGCCTGTCACCTTTGCATTTGTTGTACAAAATTCTGAGAGCCAATAGAATAACTGACTACCATCTTGCATTACATTTAAAGAAAACTCACAGAGCTTTTTGAGACAGAAGCCTTGAAAAGAAACACAGACATTAATCTAAACCAAATCTAATTATTCCTATGGCAAGGAAATTTCTTTATCTGTCCTTTTGTAATGCACCTCAATTTGGCTCTGAACATCTCTCAATATACCTATGTAGTCTCCAAACTCATGTGCTTTGCTAGTTTCATCAGCTTGCTAGGCCATTTGCAAAATTGCTTCTAAATTTTTAAAACTTTGTGATGTAGAACATAGACTCACTCTTAGCACTTTATTTCCTGTGTAATGACTGAAACAGTATTTGATGTTTCTGTAATTTCTATATGACTTTGGTCTTTACGAGAATTTTTGGAAAAGAAACAAATCCTATACAAAGTACAGTGGGCAGCTCACCAAAGATAACCATAAATACTTTCTCAGCACTGTGCTACATCTGAAATAAAAGACAGATGTGGTAAAGTGCTTAGGAGAGGACAAGTGTCTTGACACAATGGCTCCTACAGAAATACAGCAGACTGATATAAATCAATGGAGTAATGCAGTGTGTAGCTATAAAATTTGCAGGAAGGTAAATTAAGGCCCAGAGACACAGGCCAGCTTAGGAATTTTCATAAAGACTGTTGGCAGAAGCTAAGGTGGAAACACATCACTATGCTTTTCCACACTAAGGTGGAAAAGATTAGGAAGTAAAATCTGCATTGATACAACTCAAGCTACAAAAGGTTTTGTTGTGTTATACAGTTGGCATTATGATCTGGAAAAGGGTGCTGAGTGTAATATGTTGATAAAGAATAGAGGTTAACAAAGAAAAATTAGAAGTTAAATTTATGTAATAAAGATTTAGAAAATATTTTAAATGCAATTTGAAAGCATCGCTGCTGAATCACTCTTTTTGATGGGATGGCAAAACTTTTTCTTGTTAAAGACTGAAAGACTATCAAATATTCTCAACACTTCCTTTTGGCTAATAGCAGACTCATCAACTAACTAAATTGTCATGCTAGCTTACAGTCTGTATAAATCGTTTGTGAAGAGAAGCAAGTAATACATTCTTACACGTGAGCTAGTCACTATTATCATCTGTGAAATTTATTTCCCCAGTTCTTATCATCATGCCAAGTCAAACATGAAGTGAAATTGGAAATAAAAAGGCAGGGCTTTATCATTCAGGTATTTGTCTTTTGAAAATATACAGAGTAATGTTCTTAATGGGGGTTGCAGTGCTGTAATGTTTATAAGCTTTATATACTGACACTGGAAATGTTCTGTACATAAAAGAAACAGTAAGAAAAATCTAATTTACTGCCTCAAGATATCTCCACCTTTCTCTTATTTTGTATTACCGATTGGCTTATACAGAAGAAGCTCTTGGTTCAATGTTGCATTAGAAAGTTTCTGTGCTCATTTTTGTCATTCCCATTTAAGCTTTCAATATGTGAACAATAGTAAGATTCATACTAATACTTTCCTAAGACTTCACCCCCCCCCCTTCTTTTGGTAATATAACACTTCATTGAATGTAAATTTCTGGGTCTATATAACCTATGCTTTCTCAACTCAGTAGTTCAGTTTTTCAAAAGAAAGGAAAAACAGTAATTTATTATTATTATTATTATTATTATTATTATTATTATTATTATTGACATTGACTCTACAAAACTGACATGAAATGGGTTGAATAATGTACAAAAACTAATCAGGCTTATACTTCAACTGAGAAATCCTGGCTGAGAAAAGTGTTCTTCATTAATCAAACCTGGTCTTCTTCTGTGAAATTTTAATGACATTACCAGTTTTAGCTACCATAAAAGGTAGCTAAAACTACAAAGATTTTGTTTAATTCTGAATCTGTATTTTCATTTGATTTATTCTTCTGGCCATAATAGGAAAGGCACTGAAGATCTGAAAGCAAATATATGGCTATACCTACATTAGCAATCAGGTTAGCTCAGCAGCAGCACAACATTAGATCAAGGTACTTGGTCTGAAACCCCAATTATTACATTGGAAGTTATATTATATACAATTTGCACATTTTCCTTCAGGCTACGTTTAGCCTGTTCTGCAGAACTGAATGTCCATACTGTGCATGTGGTTTGAAACTGTCCAGAGGACATATCACTGTCTAAAAGCCATTACAGTTTTCAGTGCATTAGATCTGCACCTGAATCAGGGATTCCTGTTTAATTTCATCTGAAAAAAATTAAAAATAAAATAAAATAAAATAAAATAAAAGTTTTCATGTGCCAAAATTGCTTTGAAAAATGCTCCAAAATGTTAATGCAGTCAGAGCCTGTGCCAGCCAACAATATGTATTTTTTTTTCTTATCTCACTGCAAGTATCTTGTTAACTGGAAAACTTCACAAGTTTCTAGTTTAAATTTACAAAACCATAGATATTTCAAATTATGCTCACTTCTGAATATATCTTAAACTAGCATAGATATCCTATGCACAAATCATAGACCAAAATCATACTGCCTCAGTATCACAACTTAAGGGTGACTTCATTTAGTACATAACACTAAGTCAAGTGTTAATTGATTTAGTGTTAATCCCCAATTAATTAATTCATCAGAATAATTAATCAGAGCTCCATAACTTCAGTTTCAATGCACATGCAGCAAGTTATTTAAGTAAAATATTTATATAAAATTCAAAGGAGCTGTGTGAAGTTTGAGTGCAGTTCAACATTGTCATTTTTCACAGAAGTTATTGGACCTGTGATATTATAGCAATCTAAATATTTTCCTTACTGTGCAGATTTTTTATTTTTTATTTTTTTTTTCTGAAAGAGTGGATTTCCTCTTACACCTCTAAAAATACTTAAGAGACTCTATTAACTAATGACCATATTTGTTTGTATGCCTACATCTATTACTGTGATATATTCCTAAATTCTTGAGGCCTTGAATCATCAGTATTTTTTTTATTATTATTATTATTATTTTTAAATCCATGCCACGTATGTTTGTGTCTTGAAACGTCTTCCTTCACTGATGACTGAGATATGGATTTTTACACCAGCATCACACTTGTTGAAATATATACTATGCAACTAAAGATCTATTTTTTATTCAAGTGAGAAAGACTTAGATACACTGCAAGGTCTTGCTTCTCATTAGTTCTTATTTAAATAAACGGGAGTTACAGGCATTCAATATTTCACAGAATCAAGGCAACCCTTTTAGAAAATGCTTCTCAACAATTCATGTAATTCCTAGTTTCACACTACAGTATTTTTTTGGCATATATAAACCAAACACATGAAAGTATCTTCAGGTGTTACCCTATCCTTTATTTTCAAGTAAATTTCTGTCTGTACAGAAGTTTATCATGAAGCTTGTTGTTTTGCATTTCCATTATTAGAGCATACTGCAACAAAACCCAAATGCTAGCCTAATGGCCAGATAAATGACCCCAGTGAAAAGAACTGTTTACCAGATGAAAAGATTGTTCACCTTTATTATGACGTACTATACATTCTAGAAAATTGTATTCATTTAAGAAACACCAGCAGAGTTTATGGTAGGGAAGATGTACATATATCTTGTAAGATGCAGCCATTCAGCTGGGACGAAAACGGTGTGCACAGCAAGGGTTATTTTTAATAGATAAAATCTGTCTTTTCCAATCAATAGACACTTCTACTGCAGACTTTCATTCTAGACTGTAGCTTTTTCCATATGCTGTCAACTGTAACCAATAACTCTAAACATATATTTACTCCACATGCTCTACCACAGTTTTTAGGAGATCACAAGTTCTAGCAGCTGAATGAGTAGGCAATAAACCAGGATTATTTTGGAAACAAATCATTTTTCCTTTTCTTAAAAATTACTACATGCTATCAAAATAGATGAAGAAATAAGGCATCAATATAAAGTATTAATCTCTTCAGAATTACAATTATATGCAGTCTTTTAAGCACATGTCTAGAGCTAGTGAATTATTATATCTGAAGTCAAGCTGCAGATTAAGCTTGTAGAATGCAGAAGGAGGCAGCCAAAGAGAGGCAGATAAATGAATCTTTTTAAGGGGGAGGGGAGTGACATTTTGATTTGACACATTAGCATCTTTACATTACTGTTCTGCCAGTACAGAGCCTCTCTGGAGGTGTATGAAAGATTTTGCACTTAAAACTAAACTGGCAAAATAATCTTCTTTGCTGTGTAGATTAATGTTAGGAAATTTGCTTGTCTAGGGCAGTTCTGAATATTTCTGCATATACTCAAAACACTTTCTTATTTTTCATTTCTCCCATCTTGCCCAGGTTTGGGTTCCTAAAATGTGCTAGTCACTATCAGAGGGACAAAGACAGTCAAAGCTTTATACCTCATTTTTTTTCTCAAATTGAAGTACCTGCCACACTCGTCACAATCTCAGAACAGAAGGTGTAGGGAGTTCTAGGAGTCTTCAGGTGTCAAGCAGAAACATTAAAATAAAATAAATCAAGATCTAAAGACACAAGTGACAATGAACTATTATTTAAAAGACTTCGTTTCAATAATACATCTACTTAAAATTATCTTGGCAAATTTTTCCATATGCATTATACTATGTCTTGGGTCCTTCTCTGTCATAATTCTCTCTTTCTTTACCTCAAATCCCATGTCTTCACATCACCACTTTCACTGGACACTAGTGCTTGCTTTAGAATATTTTGTTAGCATCCACAGACCTCAAGACACAGATCCTTTTGGTAATATCCGTATTTCTTCTAAGACCAAATTTAGAATAAATCTTCCACTTTGCACTTACTCAGTAAAAATAAATAAATAAATAAATAAAATAAAATAAAATTGAACATATGATTTTCTGTATGAGAACTATTTTCTTTACTTGTTTTTATAAAACACAAGTCAGAGCCTCTTTAGTCATGATAAATTATCAGCCTTTATGACTTGCAGAAGCAGTGAGGTCCTTAGTCTATTTAAAAATACTGTGAAGAGATATTTCCACTTATCAATTTATAATCTGCCATCTCTCATTTTCCTTGTGTTCACAACCATCCTCCTTGTAGCAGGGGGAAAGTTTTAAAATCTTTAAGGTATATAAGTAATATATATATATTTGTTGTTGTTATTATTGTTGTTGTTTCAGTGGTGTTTTTCTTTTTTTCAGCAGTGTTGAACTTCTGGGTGGCCAGTGTCTCATCTCCTTCAAGTTCTTCAGAGTTCTCTGCTCTTCAATAACATATATTACTTTTACAACCTGCGTGTTTTACAGGTTCCGTATTACAAATCATGACTATACCAGAAAATATTGATGTCATAATGTGGTTTTGAGGCATTCCGTGTTTTGTCAGAGCAGAACCTGTTTAATTCTAGTCTTTCTCTTCTGTCTCTCACACCATTTTGATCCCCAGCAATACTTTGGTTCACAAATATTTACTTTCCCTACTAATTTCCCATGCGGGACCTTGTCAAAGGACTGAATAAACTAACTGATATCTATTAGTTTGGTGGCATTCACTGGATTTTAGCACATCAGTAAAACTCTTCAAAAAACTCTGCAGGTTAGGCTTTATCATATCCTGGTCTTTCAGGTGTTTTATTATTCTATTTTTAATGATCATTTCAATTATTTCTCTGATACAGATGTAATGTGTACTCATCTGTAACTACTTGGATCCCTTCTGAAACTTTTTTGATTGGAGACACAAAATTTGCTGCCCTCTAACTTATTGATGATATAGTAGGCATTTTTAAATAAAGCCTGTGCTCTTTGTTAGCTGCTCTGTCCCCTCAAACCTAAGTTTCTTCTGAATTCTGTGGTATCATCTAGGACTGGTGACCTGAAGGTTTTTAATTATCAGACTTTTCAGCACCTTTTCATACAATAACTTAATTGTTAAGAGCTTCTCATCATTAGATGCAATGTTAATATTGTCTGTATCTACTGTAATTGCTCTTTTTATCCCCAAAGACCTATGTCCAACTGAACCAGCAACCATAAATTTTCAGTTTCTCACGTGTCTATATACTGGAAACTGGCTTATAAAGTCCATTTACCTTGAGTCTCTTTTTCCAGTGAGACCCAAGCAAACATACAATGATTAGTATAGTCCCCTTTTAACCTCTTGAGTTTCTACATTTTTAACTTCACTGCAAGGCCTTCTCTCACAATTTCCTTTTTCTTCCTAACTGAACTTCAAAATTAGCCTTGATGCATGTGATGGATTGCTACACTATCCAAAACTTTCTTTGAGAAAAACTACATATTTGAGTAAATTGTGACTGCTCTCATATATTATAGACACGATAGAAAAATATGGCAACAATACAGAATTTGTTTTAAACCGATATTTCAGGGAAAGAGAAACCATTTTACTAACACTATGCATTAGAAAAAAAAAAAAAAAAAAAAAAAAAGTAAATATTTGTTGAATTAAAAACTGCCACCCATAAATAAATAATTAAATATATATATTTTCATGAAAGAAAGACAGAATTTACTAGTCTCATTAATGTAACTTAATAGCTGGCCAAAGAGTAACAGAGCTCTCTCTCAGAAAAAAAATAAAATAAAATAAAATAAAATAAAAATAAAATAAAAATAAATAAATAAAAGTCCCCCTGATAGACTTTGAAATTTCAGACCCTAAATACAGACTCCAATTTCTAATTTTAAGATGAAGAGCTCCTACTAAACTCTTTACAGAAGACAGGGGGGATTGGCCTACTATTAATATTGGCAGGAAAGGAAAGGCCTATTAATGCATTGCTTAATAATGTGCAGCAGAAGCTCTGGAAGGAATACCGCTATCTGTGTTTGTGCTTAAAATAGAGCTTACTTTTGAAGATGTGACTTAAGTTATTCTTTAACGATTAAAGTACCAGAGTGCCAAAGTGATGACAAGCTTTTCCTTGTCTTCTTAAAATTGTGACAGTCTTTTTCTTTTTTTCTTTTTCTTTTTCTTTTTTTCTCATTGTCTCTTCAGAAATTCATAGGAAATAAATTTTAAAAGTAGTGACATTAATGGGACTCACGCAGTCAAATCCTTGTGCATCGCTTTGAAAATTTACTTGCTAGTGTACTAATGAAAATTTAGGTCCTTTAATATTTATGATCCTCTATAGGATATCATAAAAGTAACTGTTGTTTGAATAAATAGATGGGAAATCTACCAAAAATCCATGGTGTGCATATAATTACAATCAGATATTATTGCCCAGTAATATCAGATTCATTTGTATTGTTTCATTCATTTGCTGTTACATCCCTTCTTGATAACTGCAAGTTTTCATCTGGATTTCATTTCTCTGGTTTAATCTCCCACTTAGAAAGACAAGGGGATTAAGACCAAGAACATGGAGATAGCATTTTAATTGGAAAAGTGTATTTGTGTTCGAACTGCTCTGCTGAATGTTGTTAGTTTGCCTCGGAGCTCCAAGGCTGCAGTCTTCTTTGGTTGGCTTTGAAAATTTCCATCATCTGATGACTACTAGGGGAACTCATGGAGGGGTGCTGAGGGTGGGAAGGCAGGGAGAAAGAAGGGCAGTGTGAGACCCTGTGGTGGAAGATTGTTTTAAACATATATTATGGCACAGACAGTTACAATACCATGTTTACTTCTTGATCTACCTAATGTTTATAGTCCTAGACGGGCCCTAATATCTACTCATAAGCAGGTTATCCAGCAGGACTACTACGATGTCCTCTTACTGCTATTAGTCAAACAGAGTTTGGAAAAAATTCAGATTCACCCTGGCATGAAGCATCCAACGCTTCCTCTGCTGCCCTTTATGTATTCCACATGTTCACAAACATTCTCAGGCTCCTGCTATTCCTTTGCCTTGTGCAAGGAATAGAAGAAGCCCTGCCCTGCATACATGAGACAGGAAGACATACATGGCATACAGCCCTGCCCTACATACATGAGACAGGAAGATACTCAAAGGGATGGTTTCTAGGACTGTGTCCCCAGCATTCCTTCACAGGAAATTTTTGGTCTGTCTCGTGTATATCTCTCTTCCATTCATTTCTCAAAACAAAATTAAAATTAAAAGTTTTTCTGTTTTGTTAAACCAACTCCGATTTTTTTTTTTTGGTTAAAACAACTCTAGAAATTGAAAGTAAGGGAATTTCTACATCAGCCTTGCCATGTAGGCAGTTAAAAGTTGCTGTATCCTCCTATTTGTATCTTCCTATTAACCTAATTAGTTATTTATTGCTTTTGTGTCTGAAAAATTTTTAGAGCAACTCAGTCCTTGGAGAATGAAATGCTTTTATAAAGTGATACCATCTGAATAGTGGCACCAAAACAAAGTAATGACATAGCATTTTTTCATCTAAGGATTCAGTGGGGGAGGAACCACATACACTGGAAAGCTACGGCAGCCTGATACTTTGAATTGTGGAAGTAGCAGAGTTTAGGTCTTGTTGTCTTTATCCTTTGAGAACATAATTAGATCTACCTATTATAATAATATCTAATAAAATCGAGGTTTTCATACTAATTAGATAACAGAATAAAGAAATAGCGTATGACTAAGCAACATTGATTTCTGTCTTGTTACTGAATGACTTATCTTCCTGGAAAACTGTAGTTGTAACAATGCTTAAATTCATTACTAGTGATAAAAAAAGGACCTGAGAGGGCCAAGCGTAAATTGCAAAAAAAAAGAGGGGGAAGAGACAAAGGGAGGAAGGGAGGATCTAGGGAATGCAGTTGGTAGATCTTCATGCAAAATATTAAGCTAAATCCTGTTTATTTTTAAAGTTACCAGAGCATTATTTTAAAAAGAAAACAAAATCTAAACCATAACACACAGTCCATTTTGTTGTCTGTCGGATTTACACAACTCTAGTGTAGAATAGTCTATGTTCTTTAAAAGACTAGATATCTCCTTCTCAAGATATTAGTGTGCATGTATATCTGATTTTATCCAAAGTTTTTCTTTCTTTTGTTAAAGAGTGGCATAATTCAGGTATCTTTCAGGTACCTCAAGATTGTCCACAAAGTTTGTATTTCAAAAGCATAACATTTCTTGTAGTCATTTCCTATTTTTCCTTTAGGGACCTGAAAACATAGTAATCTGATTTCATGCTTTAAAAATTCAACATATATCTAATATGTGTTAGCTAAGGGGGAGCAAATATTTCATGTATGTGTGCATGTGAGAAAAAAATAAACAGAAAGGATAAATGCACATAAGTCTTGCAGTTCCTCTTTTTTTGTCACAAAAGGAAAAGTGGCAAAAAATAGGAGCATTGTTGCTATGCATCTCATGGTCCCTGTTCATGTCCCCATGGTAACTAGCAGAAGTCATTCGCATTCTGCAGAAGCATCAAGAAGATACATGCATGCAGCAGTTCAGAGGGCTAGATGGTCCAAAAGAGACAGTAAGGAAGGCCAGTTTTGAAAAGGTCACACTCAGGAAAATAATAAAATTCCATTAACATGTAAACCACACCAAAACAACATTTTTTATTTTAAGGGTAGTTTGAACCTGCAGTAGGTGGTAAAGATCTGAAAGTTTCTGGTGGTGTATCATATCGCTCATGACACAGATCCTCAAATGCCATCAGTACATAAAGCTCTGAAGGAAGAGATGCTGATGTTTTTTCAACATCAAGTTTTGTCCTTTGATTTTCTGCACAAAAACTGCATTTAAAAATTTAAAATTTTGGTTCACAGTAGCATGCCTGTTCTCTTCCTTCCAAAAATCTCTTCCTCCCTGTCTTAAAGATTTAAAAGATTTATAAATATATTAATTTTAAAAGGCTTGCTTTCATAGGAAATGTCACTGGTCACCTTTATCTAGGTGTGAAATAGCATCTTCTAATAGTTCCATTAAAAAAAAAAAAAAATCCAAATTAAATGCAAGGAAAATGAAACAAAGCAAATAAAAATGTAGAAGCTGAAATATAACAGTTCTGCTTGTTGAGGAATTCTGACTGATGTTGCACACACTTTATATGCATCATCTTCAATGAGTCCTGAGTAAAGACTGAATATTTTTTTTGTTGGTGTTGTTGTTGTTTCATCGTACTTTCTCTTCTCTTGACTATTCTCTATTCTGAAATTCCATTTTCTTTTCTCTTCCAAGTTTTCATCTCCAGTCTCCTATTACCCTTTAATAATGTTCCTTTCAGAAAACGCCACAGGACTCTGTATCTCTTCTAGTTTTAAAAGGGTGAATTTTTAAATCTAACATGCTCCTGAACACCTTAGTAGATATTCACTGCAGATTATCTGTTAGCATTTAATTGTTTGCTTGTTTTGGTTGTTTGTTTGTTTTTAAGATACAATATACATGTGTGTGTAAATGTGTATATATACAAATGTGTATATATATATAAACATATATCACAGACTTGTGTGCAGAGCATCACAGGCTGGGATATAAGCTGTTTCTGCCAGTGACTAGAGCCTGTGAGGGGAGACCATAGAGTGGTGAAGTGGCCTGTTTTCAGCCTTCCTCCCCTGCCCAAGGCTGAGGATGACATAAGGGGTAATGACCACATGATTCTCCCTTGCCTGGGGCCATGCAGCCCTCTCCAGAGCCAGATATTGCAGTCACAAATACTTCATGCTTGTACAAGGATACATGTGAAGATTTGTAAGACTGAAAATGTGTTTCTAGTTCAAGAAAAACATGTCACAAGGCACTGTACCCTTCCAACTGCTGTAGGGAGCTGTGTTCATGCACTTATTTTCCTCAGCCCTGGCAATTGCAAGCTACTTCAGGGGTGCAAGATGTGGTTTGCTTGATGCATCAGTTCAGTACTTGCTCCTTAAGCAAGTGGCAACAAGAGTGGTGATAGCAACTGGTGATTCATCACAGATAATCATGTGAATTATTATTATAGAAAACCTCCAAAAAAGTAACTCAGATAAGATAGGGAAAAAGCTGGTTTTGCGATGCTTTCATATGAGGAATTAACCTAAGCTCTCATAGCTAAGAGGTAGCTGTATGTTTGCCTAATAAAGCCTGAGGCCACATGCACATAACTCTCAGTATTTCTATATGACAACTGCAGCAGACACAACAGTTCCTTTCAGTAAGGCAATATTTGATCAGCTGAAAAATTCATATACTAGAGATTAAGAAAGAAGGAAATAATTTTTGTAGTCTTTCCCAGGATTAATCATGTCTTAGGTTGCTAAGCTACCTAAATTCTTCAGAAAAAAAAACTTATAATTCAGGTCCACTTCCATGTAGTGTAAGTTTGCCATAAAAATCAAGTTCACTGAACTATGTGCAGAAACTTTGCAGAAATGGGCTGTACCCTAAGCAGTTTTACTGCAAAGTTTGTAACTTTGATTTGAAACATTTGTCCCTCTAGTTTCACACTTGGATTTGTACCCTGTGAAATCAACTCAAATCAGGCATCTTACATTTAGCATCTTACTTGCCCATAGTTGATTTGTGTATATACTGTCATGTGAAGCACCTTGTTCTGTACAGTCATGCACAATATTTGCACAATAATAACATCCAAACTATAAAAACGATACATTTTACTTACTATGTTAACATTTCTGATTTGGCATGTATTGAAGAAATAAAATAACTTTAATGGATCAAAACCTCCAAAACCACCATAATTTTAGTTCTATATTTTATATAGTACTTTTAATAATAATAATAATAATTTAAAAAAAAAAAAATGTAGTGGGGGAAAGTTTTTGTTTTTGTTTTTGTTTTTTCCAGCCTGTAATCTGTAGACAGTCCAAACATTCTTAATATATAATTCAAGAAGACTAAAACCCGCTGTAGGGTAAAAGAAATGATCACAGGCTAGAAAATAAGGGTTCCCACGCAGTATATGTCTTGTAGTGTGTCCTTGGACAAAAAAATGGATCTTCATTTTCATGCCTGCCATATAAGAGAAATAGAGCTTGCCTTGCAGAGATACTATGAAATTTCATTAGCTAATGTTTACACAGTGCTTTGAACTAATGAAGCATTACATTGCAAAGCATTACTTTCAGCCTCCATACTTCAAGGATGTAGAAAGGGTCAAAGGTCCTTTTCACTTACACACATTGAAGAGGAGGCTCATTTAGTTTTGAAGTTCTAACATTCTTTTGGGTTTTTATTTTACTTCAAGGTTGCTTCATATCTTTTATTGACTGCTTACTTTAAATTCCTTTTTCTGTGTCCTGTCTTCTGATATAAAAGTTGATTTGAGGTTTGTGAGCAGCTAGGTAACTGGATGCTTGGAGGAAGGGATAATACACCCTAAAAAAGAGGATTTTTTTTTTTTTTTTTTAATTTCACAAACCTTGCAGACTTCAAGAATATCCCTGTCTACTGTTCAGTTTCTGCTACTAGAGTGGCATTTAATTTGGTCAGCATTACCTTGAGTCTGTTATGTCATTGTACAGTAAAGTCGAAAGGATTTAGATCTCAGGTAATGTACAAGAATATGTAGGCAACTTTATATCATTTACTCCTTGTTACAAGTAAAACAATGTTTGCTTTAAAACAGAGTCTGCAAATGTGATAACATGCCATTTGTTTTCAAAATCTGGATTTTCAGTAACTTGATTGTGTTTTGTTGTTGTTGGTGGTGGTGGTTTTTTTTTTTGAAATTAAGTATCAAAATACATGAAAGGTAAATATTTTTGTTTCCTCATAAAAGACTGCATTCTGGCAGCAGTAATTTCTGCAAGATGAAAGGGTACAGTTTCACCATGCTGTAGAGAACTGGCATAGTGAATTTTAAGAAAAATGCAAGAATAAGATTTGTGGGTTTAGTTTGCTTGTTTGTTTTTAATTATTTCTATTTGCTCAAAGGTTACTACTGAACCATTTAAAAAATGAAACCTTATGAAACAACTTTGCTGGTGGTTCAGGAATACTTGATGAAGATTAAATGTTTTCAAGATTTGAATTATGTCTAAAACAAATTTCATGGGTTGCATAAGGTCAGCAGGATCATGAGATTTTTCCAAGTTGGTCATGAGCAGTTGGATGCGGCTGTGAGAAATTTAAGCAGAATTCCAGACATTTAGCTAAATTCCCTCTCAAAATTAAGCCTGAAAAAAATAATAATAAAAAAAGAAATTACATTTTCTGTCTTATTGTACTTCTCCCTCTTTCTCAGAATCTTCCTATGAAGACAAATTACTTGCTGCTTCTACTATGGTATTGGTGTCTTGGAACTACTTCAAAAAATATTGAGGACAGATGACACATGATGCATTTCAAATCAGCACACATACCCAGTAAAAGGAAAGAAACACAAACTCCCACTACTGAAAAAGCAGAAGAATCTCTAGAAGAAATTGCAACTGTCTGGAAAAAAACATAGGTCCAAAAAATGCAAGAACAATATTTATAGATGTACAAGATGCTGGAGGGCTAAAACAAAATAACAGTTAAAAACAGATGATGAACACACACACAGACAAAAAGCAACAACAACAAAAAACCTGCATAAGTACAGGTTTTCTTTAATCGCTTTCTAAGTAAGGAGGTAAGGAGCTGCGAGTACACGGAATGTCAGCCTCCACACTGCTGAATCCTTCTGGGCAGAGTTGCTCAGAGCAACAAGAGTAACATATCCAGTGTGTACCACAGTGATTGTCTTTTTTCTGGAGTGCTGGCAACAGCCATGTGTTTAACCACGCCAAGTTCAGTTACACAGAACTTCCTTAATGAGAATATGTTTCTGTCAGAAGTCCATTTCAGGATTAAAGAAGCTTGCTCTGTAATAAGAAAGAAAACACATCTGTAACTAGTGAGTTGATAATCTGTGTTACTTCTGAGAAAGTTTGGATCATCATGTAGAACTAACTGTACTTCAGCATTTTTCAAATTAGAAATCAGTGCCATGACTTTAGGAGTCTTTCAGCAAGACAACCATGCTTACTGAGGGAAGGATTAAGTGCAAAAAACACATTTTCTAAACTATGCTCTAAGATGGGCAGCTAGTCAATGTAACACCCATCTACAAGAAGGGCCGAAAGGAGGATCCAGGAAACTACGAGCCTGTCAGTCTGACTTCAGTGCCATGGAAACTCATTATGCTGTGGAGCAGACTATCTCAAGTGCCATCATGCAGCACCTACAGGACAACCAGGTGATCAGGCCCAGTCCTCGTGGGTTTATGAAAGTCAGGTCTTGCTTGATGAACCTGATCTCTTCTATGAGACGTGCTCAGTGGACAAGGGAAAGGCTGTGGATGTAGTCTACCTAGACTTTGGTAAGGGTTTTGACACCAGTTCCCACAGCATTCTCCTGAAGAAACTGGCTGCTCATGGTTTGGATGGGTATTCTCTTCAATGGATTAAAAAATGGCATGAGTTGCTAGGCCCAAAGAGTTTTGGTGAATGGAGTTAAATCCATCTGGAGGCCACTCACTAGTGGTACCCCACAGGGCTCAGTAGAAGGGCCAGTTCTCTTCAATATCTTTATCAATGATATGGACCAGGGGATCGAGTACACCCTCAGTAAGTTTGCAGACAACACCAAGTTAGGCATAAATGTTGATCTGTTCAGGGGTAGGAAGGCTCTACAGAGGGATCTGGATAGGCTGGACAGATGGGACAAGGACACCTGTATGAGGTTCAACAAGGCCGTGTCCTGCACTTGAGGCACTGCAACCCCATACAGTGCTACTTTCTGGGGGAAGAGAGTTTGGAAGCTAGCTGGCAGAAAGGGACCTGGGGGTATTGCTCAAAAGCCAGCTGAATATGAGCTAGCAGTGTGCTCAAGTGGCGAAGGAAGCCAACGAGATCCTGTCTAGTATCAGAAATAGCATGGCCAACAGGGTTAGGGAAGTGACTGTTCCTCTGTACTCGGCTCTGGTGAGGTTACAACTCAAATACCACGTTCAGTTTTGGGTGCCTCACTACAAGAAGGACACTGAGGTGCTGGAGCATGTCCAGAGAAGTTCAACAAGTAACTCCTCAAGCAGAAGTCTTGAGATAATAGATTTGAAGGCTGAAGAAAAAGACACGCATACACACACAAAACATTTGTTCAACCTGAAATTTCATGGCTTTTAAAGACATATAGCAGAGTAACCCTGCACAGGAGTTTTCCCATTCATAATCAGAGACTTCTATTATCAGTTGCAGAACACTTTTCTCAGCATTGTATATTCAATGTTTTCTTTCCATACCTAAAATTCTGATCACAAAAGTTATTCCTGTGTAGTTTAGTTATCAAGTCCAGGAACATATTTCTTGAAGGCCCTATTTAATTGAATTCTGCCTTTAAAAGTTCTCTTACAGAGCTAGAACATATTTCTGCAATGACACACACCTTTTATTCTCTTCACCTCAGTTTTTCCTTCCCTCCTTAGTTCAATCACAACTTTATCTGTGGATTTTGAGACAGGAAATCATGCTGGCTATCTGTATAGCTGCCTACTTTCATTAGCTATTCAAGGTGACATTCTTATGACTATAACCAATGAGGTATTTCAAAGTTGGTTTTTTGTTTGTTTGTTTGTTTGTTTGTTTTTTCTTTTACAGAGACAAGTTACTAAATCAATACTTGGCTAAGTCAGCTTCCTATCATCCTATCAATATGCATATCTGCAGAAAACTAATGACTAATAACCTCTAAAATTTCAATCTATTCTTACCAATAGTCTTCTTTAGGTATATTTGATTAAATTCATTATTGCTGAAGCTGTGGAAAAAACGTGTGGGGTAGCTGTTAAGTTACTACTGTGGAATTCACTCTTCCATATAATACTTTTCATTTGGCAGAGTAACTATATTTAGTGCTTTACTGATCCTTGTGTGCTTTTCTTTTGTTCACACAATACAATAAACATATTGTTAACGAAAACTTTTCAGGATTCTTAATGACACTGACTTACTAAAGTACTTTTCATTGCCGTTATCTACATGACTGACTGCTTTTGTAAATGAACAAATAAAAGTTACCACCTTATGCTGGGAAAAGATAGTAAGCCCCAGGTTCAGGCATAATAGAAAGGGAAAGGTCTTCTTAAAGAAGAATATTTTCATTTCAGGAAATGAGAATCTTTTGAAAATGTATTTTAAGCACATTAGGTATGCAAAAAGTCACTTTAAAATGTTAAAACAAGTTCAAATATATTATATCTATCAATGAGGGGAAATTTAACAGGTAAATTAAGGAAATCTATAACCTGTTTTTCAAACTTTTCCATTACTTAAATTAAGAATTAAGATCGTTAATTGTGGATTGAGTTGCCATACTACACTTTGGCCATAAGTTTTCTTCCACTAAAATAAAGCAAAATAAAAATAAAATTTGTGGATACTTAGCAATTTTCTAATGGTAAATTTAAATTTGCCCCCCTCCATGTGGTTCATGGAACCACAGAGTTCTCTGTCGGCAGTCTGAAAACCAACAGGTAGTCTTTCTAAGATCGATTTCAGTCTGATGTTTAACTACCAGAGGTTCCTATTAGAGGTGCAAGATTAAATAGCTGACAAATATATTGTCAAGAAAAAAAAAAAAAGTGAGCAACCAAACATCTCTAATAGCAAAGAATAAACACACTGATTTTAAAGAAATAATAAATTGCTTTTCCTTTGTATTCAGCAGATTCTCATGAATAACAAATATTGATTCATGGATGATTGGATGATCTGCTAATAATAATAATAATAATTCATATTTGTAAAGCTTATACTTCTAAGTCATGGTACTGCAGAACACTGTTAACTTCTGGCATCACTCCTGCAGTAAAATTAATTCTAACTGTTTTGTAGCATCTCAGTGCTCCTGCTACCATGACATCCAGAATTCAGCTGGCCAATTTTGTCTTTTAAAATAGGTATGATTTTATCCAAAGCAAAAAGTGATTTGCATATTTCTTATATTTTGTGCAACTAGTGAGGTTTCATGAATAGCTTTTGGAACAAAACTATTTGATTCTGTAGCTTAATCATTCCAGATAAACATAGAAGATTTAAAGAACTCCGAGGGGCAACTTTTGGCTTCATTTATTTATATAAGGCAATATCAGATCTACTGTTTAACTATTTCAGTAAGGCAAAACAATTTAATTAAACATTTGCCATGGTAATTTCTCCAATGATTTCATCTTATTAACAATTCTAATCCACACTGTTGTGCACCAAGATGCAATGATCAAATGGAAACTCCTGGTTTTAAATCTACTTTCTGTGTAACATTTGCATTGCTTCAGGGACAGCAGCAATGCATAGAAGATTTATTTTTTTTTTTTAAGAAACAAAATGTTTTAGTCTGCCTTTTTCAATATACTTATTGTATAAGTATACATTAATTTACTCATCATAAATGTTCTTATATAAAATGTGGACATGTACTCATTTGTTAATCTTGTCCATATATGTTGCACCTGCTTCTTAGTGGCCAGTGCAAGAGGCAGGATAAAAGAATGTGGGATGATTTCTGTTACCTGAAGCAAAGAAGAGGCTAAACAAATGCCACCATGGTGGGGACTGAACACCTCTATGAGCCTCCCTGCCCCAGGTAGCTCCAGCTGAGCTCCTGGAATTGGAGATAGCCTCTCACCTTCCAGTGTTGCTCCCACTGCACATGGTGTTGGAGTACCCATACTCAAAACTGCAATTTATTCCCAAATGATATAGATATTCAAAGAGGGAAGTCACCTCTAGATACAGTACTACCTCTTGGTCTTCCACTTCCAACCCTGTTTTAATTTTTTCCCACTATATTGCATAGTCAGGCCAGGAATCAAGTACAGCCCATCAGTAAATGAGAGCTGTGAACACTGAATGCTTCCAGATGTTTGGTATCATGGAAAGAAAGATACAGAACAGCTAGACCTGAGGTGACAAATCTCCATTCAGACATATTCACACTTTCCAGGTCTAACTTTGTGTATCATATGCAGACCAATAGGCACAACCTGTATTTATAGACACACTGCCCCAGCTAGGAAAGATGTCATTACTGGGAAGGAAGAAGCCCTTCTGAAACACTTAGAAGGAAGGCTATAAATTAATCTGTAAAGTAAAGGTGTGGAGTCCCTCAGAACTAATTTGGAGACAGAGAGGAACCCAGAAAAAAAAAAAATATATATATATATACATAGTTAATCAATTTTATTTTAATAAGAAAAGCTATCAATGCCTTCAGTAGATGGAAAGATTATTCCTTTATTCACCTGGATTTCATATCAATTATAATTGACCTTAGTAACAACATATTAATAGTACTGTTGGTCTGTGCTCATCTGGTTTCAAATATCATAATCCAAATTGCCACGATAGATTATTTTGCCCTTTAGGCTTCTAATTTTCATTTTAATGGCTATGTAACATATAATGAAAAACTAATATGGCATTGCATGTTGGTGGAAAATATTTCCAAAGGAACTTGTCAGCATAATTTCAAGATTGTTTTACACATGAGCCTGAGTGGCAAGGAAAACAAAGCAGTTGACATTTAATATTTTTATTTGGCTTTCATAGCTTAATTTTATGTATCTTTTGGCTCTAATGTACACTGCAGTTGGCACTGATTCTAACAAGACCATGTCTACTTACTAAAATTTGAAGAAAATTTCCAAATATTGGGAGTGCAAATAGCAAAGTCTTCATCCCAGTGACTTCCCTCCTTTCTACCTCTGTATTTTTGTGTTTCTGCTAGGAATCGACATATTTTACATTTAGTAATCACTCTCTAAAGAACACTTTCTTATCTGTGTATTCTGGCCTGCTCACAAGCAAGAGAAAAAGAAGTTGACTTATAAAATGTGCATGAAATTTGTAGTGGAAGAAGTAAAATACATTAAAAAAAAAAAAAAAAGTAATTGAATTCCATTGTGCAGATTCCTTATTCCCCCAAATCAGATCTTTTTAGTAACACTAAGATTTAGAATAGCTGTTTCCCAGAAACTTCTGTGGGAACATAAGTTTCTAACTCACATCTACTATATTGCTGGGATTTTTCCCTAAAAGTTAAGAATGGCACAGTATTTTTAATAGATGAAAGTTGCTGCATAAATAAAAAGCTTGCATGACATGGTTTAAAATAACTGTTTATTTATACTCTATTTTATTCACAATTTACTCAATTTATTTTTTCTTTCCAATTGAATCATTTCTTACTAGAAGAAGGGGAAAAATAGTGAACTGAGTTGCATTATTGTACCAAAGAAACATTTCATGAATATATTCACTCTGTGTTAATGGATTTTAACACATTTTTACTATTCTGCAATGAGCTGCTCATAAAGTTTTTAACTACCAAAGCAGTGTCCAAAAATACACAACAGAGAGGTGCAGTGTTATATCAAAGATTATTTCCTTATGCATTCAATTTTGGCTCACAAATGCATCTACAGGTATCTGTCTGTATATAATATAATACCCAATTTTATAAATTTATGTAATTTGGGTAAATGGCTGTTCCCAAAACAATTTCTTCACATTATGTTTCAGTTAAAGAAATTAAGAAATATCACGTAGCTCGCATATCCCTGATATTCATCACCGAAAGCTGCAGAATGTGAAGTACATCTAGAGACCTGCATGGTGTAGCTGCCTGAGGTCAAATTCTGTCCAGAGATCCCACAAATAAATTTATTTGCCCTTCCATCAGCCATGTGCTTTTTGCCTTATAGTGGACTGTGTATTGCATTGTATAAAACAGTCACTACAGTTTGATTCATGTGGTACTTATCAAAAACTATTTTCTATCATGCAGACTTCTAGCCACGCCATGTCCAAAGGATGTGTGATGTTTCCATCCTCTTTGTCCTGTAATATCTGTTAAAAATAGAAAAATAATAAAGTTAAATATTCCCGAGTGATGGGAGGAATCTAGGCCTAGTTTTATCTTGGCCATCCAAGAAGAGTTAAAAAAATATCACAGAATCACAGAATCACAGAATTGCAGGGGTTGGAAGGCACCTCAAAAGATCATCGGGTCCAACCCCCCCTGCCAAAGCAGGTTCCTTAGAGCAGGCTGTCCTCTACCACCTGATGTAACCTCACAAACTGGATCCTGTTCTGACCCAGGGAGCCTTTCCAAATGTCCTGTTGACACCCTTAAAGCCCTGTTCAGGTTTAGACTCTGACTAGATGGTGACCGATCACTTCTGTGGTCTCCTTCCCCTGAGCCTTGTTCAGGAAGGTCCTACATCCCTGTTGATCCTCATGTGGGACCATATCTCTCTCAGGGGGTTACACTTGATTGATTACATGCAGTCAGATAGCATGTTTATGTTGAGGCTGGTCAGGAATGGAACTGCATTTTTCAGGTAATGGCATACATTACCACTGAGCAGAAGTTGCTTACAGTTTGGTTAAGGGATAGAGTGCACTTGAGATGATGTGGGCTGATTTCCTCTGTATTACAGACTATTACAGTTCATTCACGTTCTTCTCCATTAAACCTAATTACTTGTATTTGATAAAGTATTTCTTACAAAAAAAAAAAAAAAAAAGTATTATATACTCATCTAAACAAATCAAGAGACCTAGAATTACTCTTTTAAGTACAATCTTCACAAATCTCTAGAAAGATAATGCTGGCTGGCAGTCTCTCAGAGATACCCCAGACAGAATCATGCTAATGTTATTTTATCTCTTTAGTTAGCTAATGTGTCCTCCACACCTTTGACATTTTGCATGTTCTGCATGGAATAATATTCAACAATCTGAGAATGACAAATCAGGATTGCAGCTTCTGGGAAAATGTGGATCTTGATTTCATGGTCATAAATGGAATATTTTATGTGTTTTAACAGAGCTCCTTACTTCAGTGTAAAATAGAAAACCTAAGAAAGCTTTTCCGCAGCCAAGAATAAAGCATTTGCTGAAGGATACCCCTTGGAAAAATCAACAATATATTGAGGCAAAAGAGAGAGGAGCTTCTTGCTGCCTTGGAGGGAGGATGGAATAGTTTTCTCATTGTATAAATCCCAATTTTTAACTGATTCTCCAAAGCAGATGTCCATCTCTGAAGAAGCTGAGACACAGCACTGACGTTTTTCTTTTCTTCAGCTTCTGCAATGAGTCACAGGTATTTTGGCATTCTCAGCTTGAAGCAGAACTGCAGCAACTTGAAGGCTACCCCAAAGCTATATTGAAGTTCTTTGTATGATGGAAAATGCCTTCAGCTTCTTCTCTTTCAACAAAATAGAGAACTTGTTACCTTGAGATGATGACAGAAGTATGTAGTATTCAAAACCTGAAAATGCAGCTAGCTGCACTTTTTGTATTCAAGACAACAATAGTCTAGGGATGATTTTGTGACTTCTTTGCTGATAAACAGCAAACAGTTTTTGTGTCTTCTTTTTAATTGTTATTGCTGATCTAGATTTTAGAAATTCCTGATTATTTGTGCAAGTCAATGTGCAGGATCAGACTGCATCCTCTGAGGAGACAGTGCCAGTAACTGCCAGCTGCACTTGAAGCCCAGGAAAGGGTAGTTTTTATCTGTGTTTGTGTTGTGGTTTAACCCAGCAGGCAGCTAAGCACCACACAGCTGTTCACTCACTTCCCCCACCCCCTTCTCCACCCTCAGTGGGACAGGAAAGAGAATTGGAAAAAAAAGGTAAAGCTCATGCGTTGAGATAAAGACAGTTTAATATGACAGAAAAAGGGGGATAATAATAATAATAATACAAACATACAAAACAATTGATGCACAATGTAATTGCAGTTTGATTGTCTAGTTCAGCTGCAGTGCCTGTCATGAGGTTGGATGAGCTGCAGTGCCTTTCACCAGAGTTGGATCAAATCCAGAGGCATTTTCTCAAAGGTGCTGAATAGTGTTGAATATTGTTTGATAAGTGAAGGCCAGAACCCAACAGAGTACAGTGAGCAGCAAATCTCAGGTTCTGCCAGGACTGAGGCATACCTTTTCAAAACATTCTGCCAGCTTTTTAGGGTTTTTCATTTGTTCAGGGGTGAATTCCAAAATCATTGGAGGTGACATGATAGATACCATATCCTGCCACACACCTTGGCATCAATAACTATCCTGACTCAGGGCTGGGTACTGTACTATTACGTAGCTGTCTAACAATAAACAAACTCAAAACACATGTAGGAAATAATAGCAATAGGATCTTGCTAGTTTGAACATCTCAAGAATATTCAAATTTTTCAAAAATTATTTTAAGTCACCTGTAGTAAAGGATGTACTTGCTAATATTTTCCATGGTAAGGTTCCTGAAGTGTGAGAATGATCACCATACTGAGCACAAATATCAGATTAAGTTCACGGTCACTGTAATATGAACTCATGCTATATACAAACTGGCAAAACCATAAGAAAATTTAGACCAGTCCCCAGAGGTGATAAACAACAAGAAAGGATGCAAGAAAAACAACCCTCAAATCACATAAAACAGCATTGTGAATGAATAAATTCACAATGTAAATGAATAAATCAGCATTGTGAACAGCAACTATTAAATTCATATAATGTTTATAACAAAACTGTTTTAACATGGTCTGATCAGGTCAGTCATTATCTCAACCCTTCATACCCCACATTGTGTTTTAACCCAGCAGGCAGCTCAGCACCACAGCCATTAGCTAACTACTCCGTGTGGGATGAGGGAGAGAATCATAAAAAGGGTAAAACTCACAGGTTAAGATAAAGAGAGCTTAATAGGACAGAAACGGAATGGAAACAATAATAGCAACAACAACAACAACAACAACAACAACAACATAATAATAATATACAAACCAAGTGATGCACAATGCAATTGCTCACCACCCGCCAACTGATACCCAGCCAGTCATCGAGCAGCAGCCGTACTTCCTGGCCATCTCCCCCAGTTTGATGCCACATGAGATGGAACATCCCTTTGGCCATCCTGGGCCAGCTATCCTGCCTGTGTTCCCTCCCAGCTCTTTCGGCACCCCCAGCCTCTTCACTGGCAGGGCAGCGTGAGAAGTAGATGGGTCCTTGGCTCTGTGTAAACACTGCTCTGCAACAACTAAAACCTCCATTTGTTATCAGCATTATTTTTCTCCTAAATCCAGAAGACAATACCATACTAGCCACTATGAAGAAAGTTAACTCTATGTCAGCTGAAATCAGGGTAGTTTGGCTGATACATGGTAGCAGGGTGGGGTTTATTTTCTTGGATGCCTGGGATGTTTTCTTTATATCTTTAAAATGTAACTGATACTGCTAAGTGCAGTATCCTGTGCTCCGTTGCTTCAGTGTTGCAGCAGTGGCAGGCAAGCAGCACACACAGCTCACTGGTGGGGAGATGGCACATACCCTGCATGTTGGGGTGCAGCCACAGTCAGATGTATTTGATATTAGATGGCAGCACTACCAAGTCACAGGATACAGGGAAGCCACCACATTGAGCTCCTCCCTCACCGGTTGCACACAGGGACAGAAGGCAGCTGCATTGCTGTGCTGCAGGCACATCCAGTCCCCAAAACACTGGTTTGGGGACTGTGAGACACCAGCCAGGCTATCAGTGTTAAACACTTAGCTTTCAAGAGGACAATCCCAAGGAAGCTTGAAGACAAGAATCCTAAAAAAGTGAAGACTGAAAATCCTGACCCAACCTTTCCTACTAAAAGATGCACCAATGGCTTTTGCAAGTTTTATGCCTGCAGCACCTGACCAGGGACTGGATAACAACAGGAATGATCCTGCTAGTCTTAAGGAAGATTAAAAGAGGAGTATGACAGCCAACTAAATAGCAAAAGGTCAAAACTGAGCAGATGATAATTATCTAAATGGGAATTTGAATGGATCTGTGATGTTAATGCTCCTATACTTTTAATAAGTGACATAGGATTTTTAATTACCACAGTATCTAGGATCACCAGTTGCTCTTTTACAACAGCAACAACTGCACCTGAACAGTTCCTGTTAACACTATACCAAGACAGATGTTCAGAAGTTAATCACAGGGGTATCTCAACACCCAAGTTCTCTGTTGTGATCTGCTCTTTAGCATGGCACAGTTCAATTCTGTTGGTTTCTCTTATCACAATTTAAAAGCAAAACTCATCTAGTTTATATTCATTTTATATTCAAAAGTATACCCAACTTATATTGATTTCAGCTTTTGTTTAATGTCATTAGATTAAGAAATGTTGTGTTCTTCATAGATTTGCTGTGATGTTGTGCTAAAGGGTTGATTTGAAACTTGTAAAGATTTAGGTTTCTCTGACCTAAAAAAAAATAAATAAATAAATAAAAGAAAGATAAAAAAGGGTACTTTTTCTTAAGGTTTTGTTGGTTTTGTGGCTTTTCTTTCAAGTCCAACATTGCTAAGGTCTGATTTAGCAAGGAATTGTGCTGCTCTGGCTTTCCATGAGAGATGGGAAGCTCCACAGAGGAACATTTTTGTAGAGTAAGAATGAGCAGCACTAGTACAATGCAAGTAACAATAATCCATGTTTTTTCAAGATGGTTTGTTCCCAAAAGATTAGATTTTGTGCCAACATTACCATTAAGAGAGGGATTCTTTCTGCTGTTAATTACAGAATTGTCTGCAGATTAAGGCTTTGTGTATGTGTAAAGTTACCTAAATGTAGTTTTTGTTTACCTTCACTGAATCTTTGTTGTTTCCAATATTCAGTAATTTCATGCTGCTAATGTTTTTATGTAAGCCTTGTTATTTCGGAAGTATGAAAATGGTGCAGTTCTGGCTCTGTAATTAAGGGTTTTCAGTGACCTCTATTTTCTCAGCTGCTGTTCATGAGACTGAGGAAGGAAGGGTACAAGCCACAGACAATACAGAACATGGTTTCTATTTATCAAAAAATAAAATAAAATAAAATAAAATAAAATAAAATAAAATAAAATAAAATAAATCAGTGTTATTGAAATGATAGAGCAGTGTTCTAGCTACAGAGCCTGGTGCTTTTGAAGGGAAATCTGTGGAGCTTTCCATGGTCTTGGATTCTCCCTATTGATAAAATATAGGAAAAGTTGCAAATATAATTTAGCAGCTCCTCTTTCTTGTGCTTCCAAATGAATAGGATATATGTTACATAAGAATGTGGGAAACAATGATAAATACAGTGTTGATGGTGTTCCCATAATATGGTGTGCAATGTCTGTGAGTCAGCACTTTTGCAGTAATGGATTTATTTGTACACTTTTTCCAAAACTGAGCTGATTTGCCAAGTAACTCAAGTAAAACTGAATTCTGCTGTAACACATGACCATGAGTGCATGCTAACTCCTCGCTGATCCGTTTCACATGATTAATCAATATCTGTCTGTTACTGCAGGTGTGCTTCTCTGCACCTCATGGGTTTCCCATTTTATTTTCCAGAATATCTGAAGTAGTCTAAAAGATGGAAGAAGATAAGTGTACATTTTCAATTAAGAAAGGTGAAACATGAAAATATTCAGTACCTATGATGTATAGTTTTTGCCTGAAATTCAAAATGTCATTTCCTGAAAGATGTATTTTGTTATATATTACAAATTAGACTATGCTATATTTTAGACATGTAGTAAGTCAAATTCAGAGTTCCATTTGGTTTACAGCAAATCTAACCTTAGCCTACATTAATTTTCACTATTTTAAAGAACACCTAAGATTTTTAAGAAAGCTTTGAGGAACAAAATAAAGATACCATTAGGCTTTTGCAAAGACCTGTGACATGCCTGCTTCTGGAATACAAGAAACTACATATAGCAGAATCAGAAAATGTGTAGAGAAGGCCTAAAGAGATGCCTAAAAAGATGGAGCAAAGGACAACTTTGTAGTTAAGAACACTACAGTTTGGAGAATGGTGTTTGTGAGAGATATAAATGAGAATTATAAAAACAGTAGTGATTGGAAGAAAGCAGTTATGAAACTGTTGCATATTTAATGCAAACTATTTTTATAATTCTGAAACTGGAAAAGTAAGCTAAATGATGTTCTTGATTCAATAAAGACAAAAGAAATTTTAAGCATTTTGCATAAGTAAATTGTAGAATACCTTGCTGAGGATGTTATGAATGTCGAGATTTGTGTAGTAAAGCTACCTTTGAAAAAAATTCCTAAAAGGGTTGCTCATAAACACAAAGCTACCACAGCTAGCTCAGCTACAAGCTGCAAGCTGGGAGAGTACACCAGGAAAGTGTAACAGTAGGTTTTCTTTGTTCTGTAATCCTAGATCAGTTACTCTTACTGGCCTCTGCTGAGGATGTGTTACTGGACTAGATGCACCACACATCTTTATGTTTAAGGACTGTCTTATGGAAGATTATTATTATCCAAATACCAGAGAAGGAATGCAATAGGCAAAGTGATTCTACTTCAAGATGAATTGTGTGTAATTAGGTTTCTACAGACAGCTAGCCTATGCCCAGGACTGGATTTCAGTATGTTGACAGTATGGTAAAGTACGCATCTGAGGGAAAGTAGATGGTAAAACTGATAGCAATGGTTAAATGTGAAATCAGTCTCCATCACTTTTTTCTTATGAGCTTGTCTCATTCTCATAGAGAAAATCACTATGAAGTCTTTGTAAACTTTAAAAGGCTGCAAAATTTCAATAGGAGATATGTAAATTAGACAACATATAACAAGAAAATGTTAAGAGAAAAGCGGACAAGATCCGATTTTAAAAAATCACCTTATTCAGTTTGAGAGAGGAAAAAAAGTGAAATTTCTGAAGAGGAAGACAAAAGTTGAATTGGTGTCAAAGTATTTGTCACTCCAAACAGCCCTACAGGCTGGGAGATGTGTGGTTAGAAAGCTGCCTGGCAGAGAAGGACCTGGGAGTATTGGTTGACAGTCAGCTGAATATGAGCCAGCAGTGTGCTCAGGTGGCCAAGAAGGCCAACAGCATCCTGGCTTGCATAAGAAACAGCGTGGCCAACAGGTCCAGGGAAGTGATTGTCCCCCTGTACTCGGCTCTGGTGAGGCCACACCTCGAGTACTGCATTCAGTTTTAGGCCCCTCACTACAAGAAGGACATGGAGGTGCTCGAGAGAGTCCAGAGAAGGGCTACAAAACTGGTGAAGGGTCTGGAGAACAAGTCTTACGAGGAGCGGCTGAGGGAGCTGGGACTGTTTAGCCTGGAGAAGAGGAGGCTCAGGGGCGACCTTATTGCACTCTACAGGTACCTGAAAGGAGGCTGTAGCGAGGTGGGGGTTGGTCTATTCTCCCATGTGCCTGGTGACAGGACGAGGGGGAATGGGCTAAAGTTGCACCAGGGGAGGTTTAGATTGGATATTAGGAAGAACTTCTTTCCTGAACGGGTTGTTAGTCACTGGAATAGGCTGCCCAGGGAAGTGGTTGAGTCACCATCCCTGGAGGTCTTTAAAAGACGTTTAGATGTAGAGCTAAGGGATATGGTTTAGTGGAGGACTTTTTAGCGTTAGGTCAGAGGTTGGACTCGGTGATCTTGGAGGTCTCTTCCAACCTAGACTATTCTGTGATTCTGTGATTCTGTGATTCAGTATTTAGCATAGAAATAGAAAGACTATAATTGAATTCAAATCTAAGCGAATGCTTCCCAATTAATAGATTATAAGTTTGAAGGAGATGAAAGTGAGGAGTAGGCAGAAGAAGAAAGAAATTATTAGGATATACCCTCACACACATATACACACAAACCAGGGAGAGAATGGGATATTAAGTTCAGCAGAATATAATAGGGGTTGAAAACTTGCCTTCTACCTACTATAATATAAACTTAGAAGAAAGATTATTGTAATGAGGATTTCAAATACATGTACCTTCAATTAATTTCCAGTTCATATTTGAATACAAATGATGCCTTCTTTTGGTACGAAACCCTTAAGAAAATGTGGTGTCATGGCTTTGGTTTTGTGGTACTTATCCCCCTTCCAGGGTTAAACCATGCTACCATGGTATGCTAAGTGTAAGTTTAAAAGCCTTGCTTCAGGAACCTTGGTTGTTGTTGTTATGTAATGTTGTTTGACTTTGTGTCAAGCTGTTCTTCTAGTTTCTTTCATAAAAATAAGATATAGTTGTGTTTTATTACTTTTGGCTTGTCTTTTTAGGTCTATCATTTAATGTCACCTGAAATATTTATTAATATATCACTTATCCACCTCATAAACAATTGATAAAAACATACTGTACTCCTATTTTTAAGTTGGACCCCAAGCCTCTTTTGTAGCTATTAACATCTGTGAAATCAGTGAGTCACCAAGTGTTTTCAGTGAGGGAACTTTGCAAGATCAAACTCGACATGTCAGTGAAGGGTAATTTGAGATGATCAAGTAAAGATCATATCTAATAACCCTATAATAGCATTCTTACACAATGGTGGTAATGACTCTAGAGAGGGCATTAAGAATCATTGAGCAAATTGCATGTGTTTTTAAAGTTTGTAATTTTAATTAGCTTGTTCTGTAATAGACAGTAATGTCTGCAAACCAGCCGTCATGCACTTCCCATCATTGGAAAGTATATGGAACATTCTGGTAACTGCAAATTCAGTTTTTTTTAGCCTACTAATGAAAATAAAAAATGGTGAAAAAGAGAATAAATGAAGCTATAAAGTTTAGACTAACACTATTTTCTCATGTAACACCCTTGTGAAAGAACATAGTAAATTTGAACAGTGCATGTTTTCACCATCTGTGCTCCAATAATAGTGGGCACCAAGGGAGAATATGGTACTTAAGTATATCAGGAAACATCAGTCTGAGCTTTTAGTATGAACTGATTTTTTGGCTTTTAGTTGCCTTGGTCTTAATTTATGCCCTGTTCCCAATTAAATTGTCCTGCTGACAAAACTGTGAAACCTAGCTTCCTGTGCCTTAATTTCTGCAAACTTGATTGATAATGAATGTGTTTTACCATTATATATAGTTTGGGGCCTGTGAAAGACTAACCACATTACTATGGACTGCTACAGTCTGACTGGGCAGATGAGCTATATTAACTATAAGGAAAATTGCAGTTAACATTACCATTAGGTCATGTTAGACCTTTATTTATTTCTAAAGAAAATTTACATTAATTCTCCTTTTTACAACCCAACATGATCTAAACTTAAAGATAGCTAACTGGGTAGTGAAAAAATCCATACTCGTCCATCAATGGAGAAAAATGGCAACAAATGTAAAAAAATTATAATTCTAAAATGAGAAACAAAATTTAATTTAATTTTGTGTGGAAGTAATTACTTTTCTTGCCACTGTTGAGGTAAGTTTTAGTTTTGTCACTGCAGATATCAAAGAACAAGAAAACAGTAGACTGCTTCAAATGCCATTCTAGAATTTTGGAAAATGTAATAATGGAGCAGCAAAGGCACAGGGAGAGCCAAATGTCTTTTTTTTTTTTTTTTTTTTTTTTTTTTTTTTGTCAGATGGGGAGAAAGAGAAGTGATTGAAAAAGTATAAGAAGTTGGACTTGAATTCAAATACAGCATATACCCTGCAAGACAGGTAGTTTTGTTACTTTACTTAAAAAATATTAGTTCAACACGTGGAAACTCAAGAATTACATATCTGAGACATGTTTTAGAGCTTCTAACAGGTTTCTAAGTGGATACAAGGGTCAGGTTTCTAAGTGGATACAAGGTTCTGGTCATCAGATATGTCTGAACGGAAACATGTACTTTTATTATGCTTGCTTACTATTATCAGCAGAATATGCTGACATTTTTGACACCATCATATCCAAAATATGCTGTAAGATGAAATTGGTTTGCAATTTTTCTCCAGCATTTGTGTCTGATTCCAAAAAGATACGTTGTTTAAAAAAGAAGAAAAATGAAAAAGAAAAAAATGAAAGTAACTTTAAAAATCATGCTGTTGGGAAATCAAAGATGCAAATTATTTCTTTCAATATAAATCATATAAGCAGTTTTAACAAAAGAGCTTTATGCTACAATTGCCTTACTAATATGTGTTGCACTAGTGAACAAAAATTTAATTACCAAACTAATACATGCTATAATACTGAACAAAAATATAAATTATGCAGACTATAATGACAAAGTATTCTGTGTTGATATGTCTGAAAGGATGCCCATGCACCTTTAATTCTTTTCTCTTATGATTACCTTAATATTATGATACAACATTTAATTTCATGATTGCACACTATTTATTGGTGTTTACATGTAGAGAGTGTGAATGAAATTTGTACAGTATTTGTATATTTATTCCAGCATTTCCTTGTTTTTTTTGTTGTTGTTGTTGTTGTTGGTTTTTTGACTTTAGGTCTTTGGAATAATTTTCTTTGCAACAGTATTAATTTTCTTTGGACTCGCCTGAGGGCGTGCACGTATATTTGTGTTTGGGTGTGTATGTGTATTATTTACTAAGTCTGGTAAAAGCAAGCAAACAAAAACTTCATTGTGATATTTTCTCATCTTCTACACAGGTCATCTGGAGATCTGAAGCCCATACCATTAAAGAAAGCCAAGTAATAGCTTTCAGAATTTTTCATTCTCTATGTGGAGCAGAACGGGGAAAGTCATAGTGATTATGCTTTTCTCAGTCATTTGTCATCTGGATGCATTGGATCTAGTTAATCTCTTCTGATTTGTTGTTGCCCAGCTCAGTATATTCTCATTTTTGTTTTCCAGTTTTGGATTTCTAATTCAGGCTGTGTTCTTTTCCCATCCATGTTTAACGACTATTCTGTAAGCTCTCAGCACAACTCTGAGACCTTCCTTCACTTCAATCTACCTTACAACCCTAAGGGTTCTTGAGCCTTTAGTTCAGCTCCTATATCCTTATCTGGAAGTGAAGGTCATGCTACTGGTAGTGTTAATCTACACACTTTATTTTACACAAGTATAAGAAGCAGGTATTGCTGAAGGACAGTAACTCCATATTTGGAGTTACTCCATGGAACGAACGTAAAAAGCCATACACAGAAATCCCAAGATGTGGGTAATGTTGCTACCTCTGCCATCAAGCCTCCCTTTGTCTTACTTCCAAGAGGACTTTAAATGTTCAAAACACTGTGGTTAGGAAACCTTTAGCTTTGATTTACCCTATGGCTGAAGACAGATCTGATTTATTTGCTGGAGATGTGCTAGAATAGAAGTTGTATTCCTCTTACAAGGAGAATTGCCTAGGCAGTTATCTGATGTTGCCTAAGCTATATCATGGCCTCTGATGTTTCCTCATTCCATCTATTTTATAGCAAGGAAGAATAGAGTCAATACATTTGCAACTGCTTCTCACATGCCAACCTGTTTGTTCTGTCTCACCAAATTAGAAAATGATAAAGTTTCTTCCAAAAAGAAAAGCCTGCAAAAAATGTTTAAATAATATTATATGTGATGTAGGGCAGCTGGAGAAGAGAGACTCTGTTCACTGTTCTGGTTTGTTCTGTGAATTTAGCAAAATCATTATCTTTGTTGTTTTTGTTATCAATTTAAATGAGAAAGTACTTAAGCAGTAGAGTGTCTCTTGCAGTTTACAAAAAGCCTGTAATTTTTTTTTTTAAATATATCTTAGAAAGTGCCCTGTAGAAATAATGAGGTAGAATAAATATTGAGTCTAGTAAATTCTGGATTCCAGCCACAAGTTTTCAGATGTTGCTTCTTTTGCCCTCTGCAGTTATAATGAGTTTTCTTTGTGTTATAGGACAACCCCTAAATGCTGCAGATAAATAAGGTCCACAGTTTTCTTGCTAATTCTCACATTTCCTTTCTGAATAAGTTACTGGAATTCTCACATTTTTTTTTTTTGAATAAGGTACTGGAATTATTCAGGCATGCTCTGGTTCTGTACTCAGTTTGAAGCACCTTCAGCAAACACATTTAAAACCAAATAAGATATCCTATGTTTTTGGATAATTAGGATTTCCAGTCATGAAAGCTTATAAAGTTGTCCTTTTTAAGTATATATATATTAGAATTTGTCTACTGAAGAAGTATGTTTTTTTTTTTTTTTTTTTTTTTTTTTTTTTAAGGGCTTTAAATCCTTCTTTCAGTTCAGGTGCACAATATCTTAAGCCTGTAGAGTATAGTTTAAGCCTCCAAACTGCTTTTCATTTTGCTTTTATTATAGTTTTGGAAAAAAATAGTTAAGAACAGCTTTCTTGCATGCTATTGCTAGGATGCTGAGAAATCCAAGATTAAATTTTTTAAGAGAAGCAAGTATTTCAAACTATGTTAGCAGAATTATGAAAGAGGATTGAAGAAAATGTTCCTTCTATTATGTAAAATAAAAAAAAAAAATGGATGCCACATAATTTCTAAGTAATCTTGTAGCTGTTGTTAATTTCCCTCTTAGTTGTGAAGTCTATCATTGCCAAAGAAAGGAAGCAAACTGTAACAGACACTGTTCAGCTAGAGCAAATGAAAACACAAATTGTATAGCAGTTTTGCATGTATAACATGTAGACAGGGAATTAAAGAGAATGATAGTGAGCATAAAATATATTTCTGAATCTTCTGGAAGTAAAAGTCATATGAATAACTATATACTCTCTACGTGGAACAAATTTGAAAATAACTGTTTTGCCTATAAAATTTGAGATGTTGTCTGTAATTGAAAATGTTCTCTTTGGCTACAGATTATGCCCCCACTATCAACAAGGGACCAACTTTCCTGTGTGCTTTAGGCATTTAGAGAATAAGAAGTACTAACAAGTGACAAATCTGCCAGCATTACAGCTCAAGAGATACTAGGCAGCACTATAAGTATAGCTACTGTTTTTCTGTCAACAAGCTTTTAGCATGATACTCCAGTCTGATTTTCTATGACTGTCCTTTTCCAAGGTGAAAGGGAATTTTCTTCATAGAATTTTCAAATAGCAGTCTACGATAAATTACATGTTAAACAAATGTGAATGATTCTGAATTGAGGGTCCTAGCTTGTGATAAAAATCCTCTTTGAAATACGAAGTTTCTTCAAATGGAGCTTGGAGGCAGCCATGGACCTTTTGGAAATGTCTATGATTTTTTATTTATTTTTTTTGTAAAATAAATAAATAAATAAATAAAAGCATAGCTAAACTTTCTTAACAAGATGGGGTAAGAAATCTTGCATAAAAAAACTATCAGTGAATATCAGGGAGGAAGTCATGGGCAATTCTTGCTATCATTATTCAGGAATAACTTTTTTTAAGGATGTACAATCCGCTTCTGTTTTTTAATTGTATCTTTAAAGAGTCCTATAAAAATAAAAACAATTTGGCAAGATCAAAGGAGTCCAGATGCTACTATAGTAAAAAGCACAGACAATTGATCAAAGAGTACCCCAATGAATTCAAATACAGTTTAGAGGCAAAATGAAAATGAGAAAGAAACACTCTTCTATTTTATTGTTAGTTTTTATTATAGATGGAGAAATCGCAGAAACTTATACAAAAATGTCACAAAAGCTACTACATTCTGTCCGTGAAACCTGACTGGGAAGGGGCAATCCTGTCTATATATACAGATTAAGGTACAATATGCTGGAGAGCAGTCCCGCAGAAATGTATCTGAAGCTTTTGTTCGACTGCAAGCTGAACATGATCCAGCAGTGTGCCTTGGTAGCCAGGAGGGCCAACCATATCCTGGAGTACATCAAGAACAGCATTGCCAGCCAGTCAAGGGAAGTGATTGTCCTGCTCTACTCTGCACTGGTGCAACCTCACCTTAAGCTCTTTGTGCAGTTTTGGGGTCCACAGTATAAGAAATGTATAAAACTGTCAGAGAGCATCCAAAGGAGGGCAACAAAGATGGTAAAGGGTCTAGAGGGGAAGACGTTTGAGGAGTGGCTGAAGTCACTTGGATTGTTCAGCCTGGAGAAGAGGAGACAGGGGAGCTCATCACAGTCTACAGCTTCCTCAAGGGGAGCAGAGGGGCAGGCATTGATCTCTTCTCTCTGGTAACCAGAAATAGGAATGGCTTGAAGCTGTGACAGGGGAGGTTCAGGCTGTATATCAGAAAGAGGTTCTTCACTGAAAGGGTAGTTGAGCACTGAAATATGCTCCTTGGGGAAGTGGTCATGACACTGAGCCTGCTGGAGTTCAAGCATTTGGACAACACTCTCAGACACATGATCTGAATATATATATATATATATATATATATATATTTTGTTGGGGGGGGGAGTGGTGCTTTAGGAATTTGGAGTTGGACTTGATGATACTTATGGGTCCCTTCCAACCCAGATATTCTATATGTCTATATGTCTAACTGAAAGCAGTAAAATTCTGTTGTGTTTTACCCCAATAACAGAGACCTGAATTCTGTAATTAAATATTTGCTAACATTTCTCTTTTGACATAAAATTTTGTCATATAAGTAATAATATCACCGAATATGAAGTGGTCTGATTAGTGAACATTACTATTCCTGAACTTTATTCCAATCTAAAGAAAATGTTTATACATGTTGATACAGGAGTGTAAAGTATAATTGAAAGTCATAACAATATAACATAATTTAGTAATGTAAGGTTAAATAAAAATCTAAAATTATGAACAATTTGATTATTTAAAGTATTAAATTTGCCCCATGATTCTGGTCAAGGATCTGAATAAAAGTTTGCTTAGAGTTTTTCATTGGTATACCTTCTCATAGAAAATGTTATTTCCAGCATTTAACAAATGTTGGAAAAATCAGTTTTACTGATTTAAAGAAACTGTGTCAGGAAAAAAAGAAAATTTTTATATCTCATTAACTGATTTGCAATCAAAAATACTTTGTTTTATTCCACAAGGAAAAAAAATATCTATATTTTATTGCATTAAAAAATGCATTAATGGCCTTTCTTAGGACTTTCTCTGGGGAATTGCTGAAGATTGTAACACTACATCAGACCCAAACAGATAACTTACCAAGTCAATTTAATTGGTAAGAAATTCTTATAGAGTGGACACACAACAAAAAATCCAGAATTACATATATTAGGCAAGAGGAAGGTTGATTTGACCCAAACTGAAGCATTTATTTTGAAATGTCCATGGTCATTCTTAATCACATTTTTTTTTTAATTCCTCAATAAATTTTGAATGCCATACTCATTAGTAGTGCTTATTTTATATGGAATTATTTTTATTACTTTATATATGACAAATTTTATCTACATAGTAATCCACAAGCAAAACAAATGTTTGGTTCTGGACCCATTTTGTTGACATATCAACATATCAGGAAAAGTTTGGGATGGACTAAATGGAAATGAAGTAACACCATTGCTACATCATGACATGCTGATGAAAAAAACGTCTCTTAATATAGAAGGGACTAGCCAACAACTTCCTTTCAAGAATTTGATTTTCACCTGTTTGTTACCTATTGTTGTCTTTAACCCCCAGTGACCCATGTTGGGTGCCAAGAAAGGACTGTGATGGGTTGACCTTTGTCAGCAGCTAAGCCCCCATCTGGTCTTTTGTTCACTCCAGGCTGGGGGAGAAAATCAGAAGAACAAAAGCTAGAAAAATTCATGGGTCAAGATAAAAACAGTTAAGGAATTCAAAAGGAAAAATATAAATAAATAAATAACAAATGATGCAGAGGCAATCACTCATCACCTCCCACCAGCAGACTGATAGCTGGCCAGTCTCCAGGCAACCGCTACCTTGAAAAAACTCCCCCTACCCCCCTTACTATTTTACTGTTGAATATGGTTTTATATGCTATTCAATATCTCTTTGGTCAGCTGTCTTTGCTATGACCCCTTCCAACCTCTTGTCCTGCCTACCCTCTGGGGGAGCAGAGTAAAAAACAGAGAAGTCCTTAACATTGTGCAAGCACTGTTCAGCTTTACCTAAAACATTGATGTTTCAACACTGTTTTGGTCACACATCTAAAACACAGCAACACAGAGGCTGCTATGAAGAAAATTAACTCCATGCCAACCAGAAACAGTGAAGTAGTATTACCTGAAATTTTCTGTTATTAAGCCTCTGTTTAATGGTTGTTTTTTTTCCTTCAAAATTCAGGAAAAATATTTTATAAATATGCACGTCTTTGATGAAGGTAAGTATTTCAGTGAAAATAAAATAAAGCGGATCCTCTTTTCCCCAAAAAATATACGCTATCTTGTAGATGATTTCATCGCAATGAAGACATGAGACTAAATTTGAGTTACCAGAGGTAAAACTGTGGCATACACATCAGAAGAGAAACTCTGAAGAACTATTAGCCAGTGATACAACAAAGTCATTATTTCATTGTATCAAAAACAGCAAATGAGTGCGGGATCATATGTTCCACATTGGCAAAAGACTTAGAGAGAGGACCTATATAAACTAGAACAATCAAGGATAGAAAAGATAGAAGAGAGAATAGCCTTTACATGAACAGTGTTACTGGGGGCAGGGAAGCAAATTCTGGGAAAAGCAGACTGGTAAAGCATCCAGAACAGCAGGTTCAGGAAAGTAAACTGGTAATATATTCAATATATTTCATGATGGAAAAGAGGATGAAGAACAAGGTGAATCAGGGGTAATTGCATAATAATTTGTTGATCAGGAAAATAACAGTATATTAAGAGGCAGAAGAAGAAAAGCTAAATTATTGGGGGAAAATTTAAAGCAGGATAAAAACAAGGTAGTAGTATGAACCAGGGGAGGTAAAAGAGAAGAGTACGTAGGAACACATGTCAATCTTGAGAATTAAAAGGGCTATTTGATTGTGACTGTCTCAAAATAAATGTGTATCATAAAGTAAAAAGGTGGGAAAAAAATAAAGAAGGAATTTCCAGCTGTTAATTTGTATTTTCTTTTCATGGATTACTGTTCTGGGTTATGTCAATGTTAAATATAGGGAAGCTCAGGGATGCATGGATAATTGATGTTTCTCAACTTGTTTTTCACAGTGATCTTGATTTTGCCAGCTACTGAACATTCTTCTTCTTCTTCTTCTTCTTTTTTTTTTTTTTTTTTTATATATATATATTTATTTTTAAGAGCATAGATAGGCATTTTACAGGTTCTAGAGGAATTAACTTCTTCATTATGAATATGCATTTCAGTACCCTTTAAGGAGTGATCAAAAGCAACTGAGATCATATCCTTCCACTTTCCTTTTTATGAAAGATGGCTCATATACATCCGACCAGGCAGTAAAATATATAAAAGTCCATTGAGAAAGCATAAATCACTTCTGAAAGCTTATTATCCAATCAGAAATGTATCCTGATACTCTTCATTATGGGACAGCGTTTGATCCTTATTCATCTATCTGAGTAACTACTTCAATAAGCAATTCCTCACAGTTGGCTGGAATCCTATTTAACTGTACTCCTGACTCACTTGTGAGCCTAACTGCTTACCACAGATAGCAAGGGATTTATCATTTGAGCTCACATGTCAAACAGTCATTCAACTGCTTAACTTTTGCCTCCTCACAAATTGTGAAATAACTCAGAAGAAAAAATTTCACGTTACACCATTGGGCAAGAAAAGAATTCAAGAACAGCACAAGATCAATTAAAGAATTCAAGCACTCTCAAAAATAGAATTTGTTTTAAAGATAAATTGAGCGATAATGGCAATGGCCTTCAACAAATCAATAAAATTGTATTCAAGCGGCTTAGCTAGAAAGATAACAGACTAGTAAGCTAATTCTAGTATATAAGAAAAATCATAGCGAAAGGGATTATGACATACTTGGATAAGTCTGATGAACTATATCTCTAGGCTTCCCTTATGGCTCACAGCAGAACCTCCAAGTGTGATGAGGATATGTCCAGGATTAATCATTCCTAGTTAATATCCATTGGTTAAACCACCTTTTGTAGCTGTTAACACCGTTGAGCCAGAGGTCTAGTTTGATATGCCAAGTCCAAAAAAAAAAAAAAAGAAAGAAAAAAAAGTTACAAACTTTTTTTTAGCCTGGTATGTCTGCATTGGATGCTCTCAAGCAACATCTACATAGCCAGCCCCACATTTCCATTCCCAAATGACAAATCATGAAAGAAGGCTGGTGCTGCTTTAGGCAGACATAAATGTTCTTTTTTTCTATCAGTACTTACTGCCCTGACCCATGCAGTTGTTACTTCCTGGGTGTCTAAAACATGTCCTCCAGTGATACTTTTTGGGAAAATATCACTTTCCCCAGCTGTCTGTCCTCCCTTCCATGCATAGGATCCTTCCACCTTCTAGGCAACATGGTAAACAAGCTTATCACCTTGTTTGTCCTTGCTCCTGGAAAAAGCTGTAGTCTGTAATAGTAGGTAGACCTTAAGCTGGCCTATGAAACTGCTACCAAGAAGGTGAGAAAACAGTCTCATAGAATCATAGAGTCATAGAATATCCCAAATTGGAAGGGGCCCACAAGGATCATCGAGTCCAGCTCCTGGCTGCACACAGGTCTACCCAAAAATTCAGACCATATAACTAAGAGCATAGTCCAAACACTTCTTAGACTCCAACAGGCTTGGTGCCGTGACTACGTCCCTGGGGAGCCTGTTCCAGTGCGTGACCACCCTCTCGATGAAGAACCTTTTCCTGATATCCAGCCTGAAGCTCCTCTGTCACAGCTTCCCTCTGGTCCTATTGCCGGTTACCAGAGAGAATTGATAGGCACCTGCCCCTCCAATGCCCCTATGAGGAAACTGAGACCACGATGAGGTCTCCCCTCAGTCTCCTCTTCTTCGGGTTGAACAGATCACGTGACCTCAGCTGCTCCTTGTACGTCTTCCCCTCTAGGCCTTTCACCATCTTAGTAGCTCTTCTCTTGACATTCTCCAAAAGTTTTACATTCTTTTTGTACTGTGGTGCCCAAAACTGCACACAGTACTCGAGGTGACGCAGCACCAGTGCAGGGTAGAGCAGAAGTCTCAGCTGTTCTCAGGCTCAGCTAAAAATAAAAATAAAAATAAAAATAAAAATAAATCACCTGAATTATCAAGCAAGTTATAACTTCTTAATGTGTTAGCATGTGTTAGTGCAGGCTATATTATATATATTATCCTTCGGAAATTTCCCTCTCTTATTTTGCAGACATATTGTTTATTTTTCTGTTAGGTGCCTGTTTCACAACATTTACCAGGGTGTTATCCTCAAACAGCTTTATCCTCAAACTCCATCACTTTTTCCTTTTAACTTAGAAAAACCTCAGGAGAACTGACTTTCTCCAGAATGTCGAAGTTGGACAGACCTGTTGCTGGAGATGATGATTTGCATATAATATGATCATTAGTAATTAAAGCTTCATTTTACTTTACTTACTTTTTCCTTTCTAAGGTAAAAAGGTGAGGAAGATTTAATTACACTGAAGATAATATTTATAGAAATAATAAAATGTAATGAGTATATTATGTCCATTAATTCTCACAAATTATAGTCTGTAATTCTCTGTATGGAAAACATATATTGGACATTTATATGACTAGCAAATTATCCCTTTTATTAGCCAATGACCTTAAATTTGAAGGAAGATACACATCGAGCTTGTGGACACAAACCTACCTCAGAATCTGATGAAAAAGAACTGTGATAAATACATTAAAATACATTAAAAATTATTCCCTTTGGAACTCTTGCCATAAGTCATTCTTCTGAAACATGTATGCTAGCCTCTCTAAAAGACATATTCAGACTTGATGAACCACCACCAGTTAACTGCTGTAAGTTCAATTTCTACTTCCTTTAGATGATGTTTCAAATATAGTGTTTGGGGAAGATTTTTCCTCTGAATGAGATGTTGTCTGTCCAGTGGGAAGATTCCATTATGTGTATTTTAAAAGTCATAAAGGATAACCTTCATGTCCTAGCTTACATTTATTTGCTCTCACTAAATGTCTCCCACTTCCAAGACTGAGCATGAGCAACTATCAAACACATAACTGAAGAAGAGCTATGCAATGAGTGTTAGATCTAGAACCTCTCAGTGAATTCAGTGTTGTCTAGACAGAGAAAGGGAAAGAGAGAAAGAGGGAGAGAGAGGGGGGGGGAGAGAGAGAAAAAGCTGAAGTCAAAAGCTCTCAAATGAATCTGAAGTTTTAAAATTATAATAAATTTTCTTATTGTTTTCAGCAGTTGCTATGATTTTTCTACATGGTGGTACAAAATGCCCAATTGCAAGTGAAATTTTGCTGCTGTTAAACTAAACTTTTTAAAGGATAGCTATCAGATCCATAAGGAATCCTGGTCCTCTTAGTTCAGACAGCCAACTCTGAGATACGAATAGTATTACTACATTTGATCACCAATAAAATGGCAAGAATTGAGAAAGAGTTACTTCAAATTATGTCTTCTATACTCAAATAGTATTTTGAGTTGTACACAACCAGTCATATTTTCTATGTTTAGTTATGCAATAAGAGCAGTAATAATATGAGTTTACTCAGATTTAGCCTTTAGTTATTATTTTGTTCATCTCATGAAGAGTCCTTAAATGTTCAGCAATAGTGACTTCTAATAATTATAGTTAGTGGATTTTTCTGACTGTGTGGTTTGAAGCCGAGAGATTCTATATTCTATTTGATTCCCTGAACTCTCATCTTCATTCGCTGAAGAAAAGTTCGGAAAAGCAGAAGCTATTAAATATTGAATACTACTAAACTATAATAGAGCAGAGCTCTGGTTAGGTGCCTTGAGTCCTTCCAAATTATTCTATTCAATTAATTCAAAATGAAGACAAGTTCTGTAGAACATGTATCACAATAAATGTGACAAAGGTCAGAACCATAGCTTAATAACTACTTAATAACAAATAGAAGGAAAGGCAGAAGAATACCTGTTTTCTTCATTTATTTATTTTTTTTTTAAACTAGAGGACTGTATCTAATGAATAAACCCAAATTTATATCTCAGGTTGTGTTTTATACCTCCACAAGGGACACCAAATTTCACATCAACCCAAATAAGAATAGAAGAATTCTTGAATTGTCATAATCTAAACAGTAGACTTTTTACAGTTCCCCTTATATCACTTGCTTTTCCTTTTAACCACCTCTTTCACTTCTCATTTTTCTGTGTTCATCAAGGTCATAGGGCTGTTTTGTTTTGTTTTGTTTTTCTTTGGTTCTAATTTGATTTCAGTTTGTGCATGAATTTTTATGTAAATTTTAGAAGAAATGATTACGTCTTCATTTTTCCAGCCATCTGGCACACTGGAAAATACCACAGCATTCAACCTCAGCATACAACTAAGAAAAGAGAGAGAGGATTTCAAGACTTAAAAAAAAAAAAAAAAAAAAAAAAAAAAAAGTGATGATTAATAATGGAACACTGCAAATATTTTTATGAACATTTAGTGTGAGTTTTTGGCATTGAAGACTTCTGAAATATTTACTTTTCAGTAATAGATCCCTTTCACATCATAGCACAATTTTTCTATTGTAAAATTAACAAGTAGAAATATTTTATTTTCTGTTCCCTTTAATGAAGTTAGGCACATCTTTGTTCAGACTCAAAACAAAAATATTAGAAGAAAATTGAAAGATAAAATATTAATTGTTACCAGAAGAAGAAGAAGAAGAAGAAGAAGAAAAAAGAAGTTGTTTTGTGGTATTTTGCATTTGCTGAATTAAATTGAAAGAAGAAAAAAATAAAGCCAGAAATATGCTTAAAGACATTACTCCTTGTCCCATCACCACACACCCTGAAAAAGAGTCTCTCCCCAGCTTTCCTTTAGGTCCCATTTAGGCATTGGAAGGCTGCTATAAAGTCTCCCTTGAGCCTTCTCTTCTCCAGGCTGGATAACCCCAACTCCCCCAGCCAGTCTTCATAGGAGAGGTGCTCTAGTCCCTTGATCACTTTTGTGGCCCTCCTCTGGACTCATTCAAATAATTCCATGCCCTTCTTGAGCTGGGGACCCCAGAGCTGAGGTCTTTAATGACTATTGCATAATTCTTTTTTCTGACAATAAACTTCCCTAAATATATCGCTTAATGATCACCTACATATCCTGTATTTAAAAATTACACTCCTATAGTAATATCTCTCTATATAAGTGAACATACAAAACATTTTATTTTTCTGAATGAGACAATGTTGAGTGAATTAGAACAAGAAGGACCATGAGACTCCATATGTACTTGCAAATCTCACCTGTCTTCAATTTGCATTGAGGAGTAGAGCCTCACCATAACCAGGAAGTGATACTATTGTATTGAACTTTTATATTAAAGACTTACAATCTAATGCTAATAAGTGCAATTCTAATATAATTCTTTGTGGGATAGACTCAATTAAAATATTTTGGCAAAAACAGTGTTATAAAAAATTCAGACACACACACAGATGAAGCTCAGAAATGTCTTTTCTGAAGCTATTAGTGAAGTTATTGTTCTGCAATCTATTAGAATTTCCCAATCCCTACAAAACTTTAAAGAGTCTAGAGGAAAATAAAATTTCTTACCAGGATGATACCTTTCTATAACAAGGTGTTAGTCAAAATATCAAGTGGTTTGACTATAGAATTACCAGAATCTGTTTAAATTAATATTTAAACTTTATTCAGTAACATACTGGATTTCCATCCCTGATATATTTTCCATCTCTTGTCTGGGAAACCACCTTTGTTCCATGTTGACTTTCTGCCAACAAAATCATTTGAGAATCTTTATTAAAATAAAGATTTATTTATTTATTTTGAAAAAAGAAATCTATCCAATTTTCTCACTAGAAATATAAAAGTGTCTAACAGGGTAAGTGTAGAATATAGTGCACAAGAAACACGATATGGTAATTGAGCCCATCTGTCTCACTAAATATAAAGCACATTTGCCTGTGGTTTACTGCCTCTCTTTCTGATCTCATCACAGTTCCAAAATCTGACCATTCAAGTAGAGGAAAAATTGTCAGATGCATGACAAGAAAAATTTAGATGAACCCATTCCAAGATGAGTAGAACATGTTCTTAAATTCTTTCAGAGCAAGTGGAGAAGCAGAAGAGCAGAAACAAGTGCAAGAATAGATATGGCTGTCTTTGACATTTGACTATCCTGACACCTTACACAGCAGCAGCTGACCTGGCAGTAATTTTAGTGACAACAGCCTGTGGCCTAGAATTATTTTCTTGAAGCATTCATTACTGTCATTGCTGCTTTCATATCCATTAAGTGAACTATGGGTCTGACACAGGCAATCACAGCTCACCATTCAGGTATCATTAGACCTGATACAGCACCATGCACCATGAGGAACTAATCCAAGAGAAGTGTCTTAGTTATCTCTCTCTCTCTCTCTCTCTCTCTCTCTCTTTTTATTATTTATTTTTTATTTTTTGAGCATTTGATTTGCTGTCAATTGTTGATGTGGTCAGTAACTACTATATAAATTGTGACATTCAAATACTATGTACATGTTGTAATCAGTAAATACATGACTATGTTCACAATATCACCTTGTTGTGGTTTAACCCTGGTAGGCAGCTAAGGACCACACAGCCATTCACTCACACCCTGCTCTGCACCCAGGGTTGAAGGGGAGGAGAGAATTGGAAAGATACAAATGAGAAAACTCATGGGTTGAGAAAAAGGCGGTTTAATAGGGAAAGCAGAAGTTGTGTGCACAAAGCAAAATGAGGAATTCATTCAGTACTTCCCATCAGTAGACAGACGTTCAGCCATTTCCAGGAAAGCAAGGCTCCATCACACATAATCACAAAACCAGAATATCCTGAGTTGGAAGGGACCCATGAGGATCTTCAAGTACAGTTCCTGGGTCTGCACAGGACCACCCAAAAATCAAACCACATGTCTTGAGAGCATTGTCTAAACTCTTCTTAAACTCTGTCAGGCTCAGTGCCATGACCACTTCCCAAGAAATGGTTTATTAGGGAAACAAAGAATGTAATTCTGAATATAATTCCTTCCTCATCTTTTTCCTTCTGCTTTTACTGCTGAGCATGATGTCATATGGTATGGGATATCCCTTTGGTCTATTTGAATCAGCTGTCCTGGCTGTGACCCCTCCCAGCTTCTTGTGCATACCCAGCCTCCTTGTTGGCAGGGCAGCAGGAGAAACAGAAAAGTCCTTGGATCTCTGCAAACACTGCTCAACAACAACTAAACACTGATGTGTTACCAACACTCTTTTCATCACAAAACCCAAACATATTACCATACCAGCTACTATGAAGAAAACTAACTCTATCCCAGACAAAACAATTACATGTCATCTACATTGCTCTTGCTTTGTAAGTGCAAAGCCATGCACAAAATTCCAAACTGGAGTTATTCAGCAGCTCTTGACACTAGGTATGGTTTACTGCTGTTGTGTTTGCTGATTATTTGGTTACGTTTGGTTGTTTCTATCTCTTCCTAATCTCAGGAAACAAATCAAACATAAATGCTTATTCAAGTAAAATGTGCATACATGCATAAAATATATGTAGTATGTACAAACCTAGTAATACACTAGTGTATATATACTACATATACATTATATACATACACTATATAGAATCATAGAATATCCCAAGTTGGAAGGGACTCATAAGGATCATCAAGTCCAACTCCTGCCACTGCACAGGTCTACCCAAATGTTTAGACCATGTGACTAAGTGCACAGTCCAATCACTTCTTAAATTCAGACAGGCTCGGTGAAGTGACTACTTCACTGGGAAGCCTGTTCCAGTGCTCAACCACCCTCTTGGTGAAGAACCTCCTCCTGATGTCCAGCCTAAACTTCCCCTGCCATACCCATCCCCTTATACCATATAGTATATAGTATATATTGTATAAATATTTATATTAGACAGCATATCAACATATGCACATATATATATATAATATGCATAGTAAATAAATATTTTGACTATATAGTACCCATATAGTTCTAACATTCAATACATGGCAATATACATGACGCTTTATTCTATTTCCATTAGAAAACATCATATATATATATATATATATGAGATATATATAACAAAAGCTACTTGAACACATTAACAAGGATAATATTTTAAAAAAGGAATATGAACATCTGCAACTTCAAATTGCTAAAGGGCCTGTAAACACTGAAAAAAAAAATAAATTTAATGAAAATTAACATGTTGGATTTTTAGGAGAAAAGTGAAAGTCAGTTTTAAGACTTCTCCCGTAAGAAACAACATTTTATTCAGAAACATTTTGTAGTATGAACACCTTAGTGTTCTTCCAGCCATTTTAGAAGTTTCTTTAAGGGAAGAAAAAAAAGAAAAAAGCTTCAATGGAACACAAAATATCTTGAAAAAAAAAAAAAGAAAGAAAGAAAATAAAAGAAATAAAGTTAAAAAAAAAATAATTTAATGGAAACTGGAACTTTCAGAGGTTTTCTAGTAAATACACGCGTGGAATTCTCACTTGAATCTTTAGTTGTACATGGTTAATTAAGTCAAGCTCTGAAAAGCCTTCTTGTGCTGTCAAAAATCAAATAATGCTAATGGGAAAAATAGGTAATAAAAGGTAGATTAGTCATAAGACTGAAGACATTGAAAATAACATTGTGTTGGAAACTCAGTAAAAATTAGTTAGAATACCTATATTGATCTGAATTTTTTACTAAGGGCCTACTGGTTTGTAGACAGAGAGAACGAAAAGTGTTGTTTTAGACTAACACTTCAACAGTTGTTGGTCTACAATTTTTCTTGTAAAGAAACAATTACATCTCTCATTTCAGTTTTCTGATGAAAATGTGAAGAGAGTGTAACAATTAGGATTGCTTTAATGAACCTCTACAAGAAACTCAACATAAAAATATGTAATGGTTGTCACATTAAAATTGATCATTACTATTTTAAAAATAAAATTAGCTTCATTAAGAAATTCCTTTCTCTGAACACATTAAAATGCACAGCAGCATCGTGAGGGAGCAAGGAAAACCCCCAAAATTCTGAGCTATTAGAAAAACAGGCTATTTGATTGACAGAGCACTTGAATGTAATTGTATGTGACATGTTTTCTGTGACAAGGACAAATAAATATTGGCTACAAACCTAATTCTGGCATATGCAATTTTGCAGCTTTTACCAAAAATTAAGTCAGCAGTTACTTTTATCCAAAATAGTACCTGCAGATTATACGTGGTTGGTGTTTCCATCTTGGCCGTAGAGCCCAAAATTCATAATTTATGCTCTACTGCCACGGGTTAGGCAGACAGAAGGCTGATATGCTAGATACAACTGCTATTGTAAATTTATTTGGCATTTCATTTTTCAGTCACACTAATGGTTATTTTCATACATCTTCAATCCATCATTTGCTGCTAAATCCAATTAGTTTGACTGGCAGATTTAGCATCCCAGTGGGTCATTGTCAATATTATATAGCACTAAATACCTTGAATTTTTTTTATTATTATTATTTTTCAAAACTTTCCTTTGTTATTTCTCTTTCCTCACCCAGCTAACTATAGCTGCCTTCATACATCTGTTCTGTAAAGGTGACCAGGCCAGATGAAGTACATGGTGATCAAAATCCATATATTAACAAAACCTGTGCACATCTGAAGAGATGGAAAATTGTGACAGAGCTGGGGTGCCCTGGGGCTCAGAAGCCTCTTACCAGGGCCAGCTCTGTGATGGACTGGCAGCAGGAAAAGCAGCATGATGGGGAGGAAAAGCATTGGGAAACTTCCGTGAGGCCCATCCCAGGCCCTGCCAGTGGGACACCCGCACCACGCTTGGAGCCAGCTCATCCCTGAGGCCATGCCCAGTGGTCCCGGGTCCTGGGTCTGCAGTGAATCCTGGTCCCTGTCCCAGCTCTGCTGCTGGCCCTCACTGCACCCTGGCCAGCTGGGCTTTAAGCTACTCTATTAACACTTTAAAAAGATGAAGGCATGAAACTTCTGTGCCTCATCATTCAGAAGGAAAGACACAGAGCCAACTTTGGTCTTCAATAAAAAGATAGGTAGTTTAAAATCTATAATTTCCTGTGAAGGAGAATCATTAGGTGCCATCAGCTTAACTCTTTCCATACAGCTAAGGCTGCATACTTGTTTTGCATTTTATGTGAATTTACAGTTCCTCTTGCATCTCTTTCCTGCCTGCCCACAGTAATGTATATTGGTTCACTTTTCTATTCTCAACACAACCCCAAAAGGGGTTCACAGATCCTCACTCTCAACTCTGGCCTTCTTGTTGCATGGTTCAGCTGTCATAAGTTTTGAAACTAAGTGGTTTATATTTTGGTGGTCACATTTTGCTGCTTATTACTTTCTGTTAAGTGGTACTCTGTGTTTCTAATGGGATAAAGCACCCTCCATGGGGGAAACTCAGGCAGCACTGACTTCTCCCAAAACTGCTTCCCAAATGTGATTTCCAGAAACTTGCAACTTTCTGTCATTCCCCAAAATTGTGGTGCACAGTGGTCATCAGGGAAGACAGCACTCCCTGTTCTTTGAGAGGGGGAGAGGATTTCACTGTGATACCAGCAGCAGTGGTGAAAAGACATGCAGCTGGCTAGATCAAGTAAACCAATAGTCAAAGGGGATTAACAGGAAGAAAGCAAATTACTTGATTGAAAAGAATTCATGTACAAATTTAGTGAGACTTAATAAGAAAGAAATGCTGAAGAATCTTTTCTGTGATGCTGATATAAGTACAGCAGGTGTTAAATTTCTTAAAGGTGATATTTTTAATTATTTTTACTCATAAACTGATTAACTGATTTACATAGAAATGTTCAGAAAATTCATTCTGCACTCAGCAACACACATGCTGTCTTTTCATACATAACAATGAGGCTAAATCCTCAATTCGGTCTTAATTAAAAAGCTATAACTAGTACTTCTATAGGGTTTTGTTTTTGGACAAAAACAAACATTTGGACATTGTTTTTGCCCACTATAGTGGGAAGAAAGAGGTATAATAATTAATGCTATAATACTTCGAAAGATTATCAGTTTATAGTAAAGGTCAATGAAGTGAGTCCAAGAAAGGATTAAGCTGTAAGAGAAATCAGTTTACATTTATGAAATCACAGGACAGCTTGGTGCAGTCATAAAATGTAGGAATAAAATATTTGCCTTTACATGGTATACAAATTGGTGGCTAGGTTAGTTGGCATGTTTCTCTCCTGAAATGGCAATATATTATGTTAATAGATAAGCTATGTGGATTCTGAGTGACATATTCAACACTGACACAAGTTTAAGCCTGCAATTGGACTTGCCAGCAAAATAGATTAATATATAACCGTTAGTTAGTTAGTTTTAAATACTAAACTCCAGATTTTCATTGAAGCACAAGAAAAATCTGTTAGGCAACCTCAAATATAGGTCTGTGGCAATTTGTTTCTCTGAACTTGGGAGAAGCCAGGATGAGAAATTATATGAGACATGATTAAAGGTAAAACACAATAACAAATCTACAAGGGAAAACTTTATTAGCCCTTGTTCCTGCTATAACTAAGCCTCTCACATTTTTTTTTTTTTTTCAGTGCCACTTTCTTAGAATTGATTACTGTAAGAGCAATAATAATGATCTGTGAATTTTTGCAAGGAGTCAGGCAATGATATGTCATGTTTGAATAAAGAGTATTGGAAAACACTGATCTTTTTCTAAAAAGACCTTGCATACTGGAGCAACAGAAGTGGAAGTGTTCTAGCTAAAAAAAAAAAAAAAAAAAAAAAAAAAAAAGTCATACTCTGTCATACACTGATTATTAATGTTCAGAAATCCTTCTATAAGCTTGCTAGGTGTATAACTGGAGGACACCTTCAATAAATTACCCCAGCATAGCAATTCAAACCTTTCATGCTGCTATTAGAAGAACTAGTATAATCTCAGGTACTCACCAAAGACAAGTAGCAATTCTAATGCTATTGCTTAATGTGTTGGTGAACTTTATCTGGCATACTAAATACACACACACATGCACACACACAAAGACTTGTGTTAAATCATATTCAATGAAAAAGATCCAAACAAGAGCTCTTAGTATTGCACATATATTAGACAATATGACATCATTGCCCAGGTCTTTTACAGAAGGAAAGGAGGTCAGCTTGCATATCTTTCAAACAAGCTTGGAATCAAAGTTAACATTTGGAGCTTGTGAAGTCTGAGAAGTAGAACATATTATTTCAAGGTTGGGCCTGCAGTAAATTGGCTACCCAAGTTCTGCTCATCTCAGACCTCAGGCAGAAGAGGTTTATACCTAATTTTGAGCCAAACTTAATCTTATTCATCTAGGGTTAGTCCCCAAACTTACAAGATAAGGTTTGCTGTTCATACTAGAAATATACAAGCTTTTTGGACAGATTAATGACAAATGACAAGCACTCTTGTTAGCAGATGACTGTTCTTTTGTGCATGCAAATATGGGTAATTACACAGAGAGCAGCCATACGTGTAATTTCTTTCTATGCTTCTGTGATAGATCATATTTTAATGTGTGGAGTTTCTTCAGATCAGAAAAATGTGTTTGCCAAGCTTATGCAAACATAGCCATTTCTGTATGCTCCTTTTAGTTCAGACCCTATTCCCTCACCCCAAATCTTATTTAGTCTTATTGATTTGTTTAGAAACAGAATGTTGTACAGATTAAACAGACTTTTCACAACTGGTCAGGGAGAATGACTTTTTTTTTTTTTTTTTTTTTTTTTCTTAATACCAGTACTGCAAATTTTGTGTGCATATGTATTTGGGTATTTGTGTACACAACTTATATCTATGTTAAGAACAGTTGTAAAAACACGGGAAGGGAACAAACCTTCACAATGTACATTTCAGGTATGAAAAACAACAATCTTATTGTTTTCAGCCTAACATTTTTTCTTGTTTGTTTTAAATTTTGTTTCTTCTGAATAGATTTACTGCTCTCAGCTGTTGTTTTTCTTTATTCTGGAAAATTAGTTCCTAAACTAAATGTTATATAGAAAATATATACATATTCTGAATTGAGTGGACAAAATTATCCTGAATTTTTTATTTTGTATGTCACTGTTTGGACTATTAAATCCAAATTTACCATTTTTCCTATTGAAAGATGCTGTACAGCCTGCAAATAAATAAAGCCTCCAGGTTTCTTTCCAGGAATACATCAGGCCTTGGAAAGGCCAAGAAGTAGTTTTTTACCTACAAGAGAGAAAAGAAAAAAGATTGTCCTTTACACCACTGAAACCATTCGTGGTTCCTCAAGCAAAGGCTTTATATTCCCAGTGGATGTCCTGAAGCAAGTTAAGTCTCATATTATTTACTTCTGCCTCCAGACATGTTTGTGAAACAAGAACCCCAATGAATGAGAGCTCAAAAGTTAGAATAGATGTAGAACAGACTTTGCAGCCTGCAGGTAAAACCAGTCTGTGTTTGAAAGTCTTTATTATGACATCTGTTTACTTCTTCCTGGACCAAGCAAGATACTGGGAAAGCAGCAACCATTTTTTGATGGAGTATCCATAACTGTAATTTGTAATCCCTAAGGTGTAATTTCCCCCCCCTCATCTCCTTAAGTATTCACTTTGGAAAAGTGAGGTCATGTAGGTAAAATGGTAGTTTGATAAAGTAAAAAATGAACATTTGTTTAAATACTATAGGGAATTGTATAGCGTATTGTATACTATTGTATAGCCCTTCAATAGTTAAAGACTAAGAGATCATTCTGACTTTTGTGACTTTGAGCCTCCTTTATGACTGGAAGACATTATTATTTTTTAAAAGAGTAATTTCCACTTCAATTTTTGCTTGATAGATTTGTCATCAGAGCTTTATTACTATTATTATTGCATTAATGAAGATAATTCAGACAATGCTGTTGAGCTGTAGAATTTAAGTATTATGTTTTCAATCCCTCCCCTCCCCCAAATATTTTGTGCTGTCTCTTCTAGAAAGGAGTGACTAAGAAAATCAAATGTGAATTTTCTGAAAGATCAATGAAATCTATTGCAAAGTACCAATTTGAAAGTGAATAAAGATACACTTAAAAGATATCCACTGGCAAATTTGAAATGTTAGAAGAGCTCATTGAGCTCCAGCAAGTTTACAGGCACATCAAAGAAGCAGAGGACTCCAAACTTGTCTTCTAGAAACTGCTTTTCTCTTTCCAAGGTTTCTGAGCAGACTGATTTAGTTTATTCCCACCCTCACCAAAAAAAAAAAAAAAAAAAAAAAAAAAAAAAAAAAAAAAAAAAAAAGTAGTGCGGCTTTGAATGGAAACTCAAGCTAAGGATGCTTGACAGGAACTGTCATGCTTCTTCTAGTTGGTTTGCTTAATAACTTGCTCCCAGTTCTATATTGATCATGTGTGTACATTTGAAAACTGAATTTGAGAAAAAATATTATAAGGTTGCATGTAAAAGCTATACTAAATAATTATATATATATATATATATAAGAATATTAAAACCTTCAAAAGCCTTATTTTGAGACTGAACTCAAAACTGCAGAGCAACCACTTTCCAAATACTTCTCCTGTGGCCCAGAAAACTATCTGAAACTGGAAATATAGTTTTCCAATAATGGAAAAAAAAAAAATCTATGGACCTAAAGGACAGTATTTCTCTTTTCAAAGAGAAGTAAATGAGAAAGAATCTTTAGAGGGAAGTGAGTTCTAAGAAAATGCAGGCAGAAATCCTGGCAGAAGTCAAAAAAAATAAAACTTAAGTTTTCTAGAAAATACATATATATATATATATCTGAAGAAACAGATTTAGACGTAAGCGAAGTTTTATCAGCCCTTAGTTGCTAATGTTTTTAAAAAAGAAGTACATATTGATTGGCTACTAAAGAGACCACTGTGCAATTTGCTTATGTAACCTTAATGATGTAAAATAGTGCATTGTGTTTTGTCTTGGGGGGAGGAGGAATTAAGAAGAGATGTACATTTTAGCATTTTTGTATGTATATATATACATATATATATATATATATAGAAATTTAACAGGAAAGGCCCAGAAATATTCAGAAGTAAAACATGGTTGTTGTGGGAAAAATCTCAGAAGCTGACTGGAGATTCAGAGGAAATTCTCTTTGTGAGAAAGCCATCTGGCAGGTCATGCTGAGTTATGCCAAAAAAACTGAAGCACTCAGAGCACAGTGGGGACAAAATTTGTAAATATGGGAGTTAAAGTCAGCTTTATGTTCATAGTGTTTGATTAATACAATCTGCTGAGAGAAACAGGTCCCTAGACTAATACCACTCTAGAGATGGACTATAGAGCCATTATCAAAGAACTGAAAGGCACTGTGGTCTTTCTGTTCTTAGGAAACCAAGCTAAAAATAATATAATGGCCCAAACATAAAGTTACCCACTATCTTTTCAAAGAATAAAAAGAATAACCAATTTCTTCAGCAACTAAGCCAACCAGTCAGCTGTTACCCCAAGGTGGGCACAGTATCTCAGCTGAGAAACCCTGCTGCTTCCATGTGGAGGTCCTTTGACTAGCATTAAGCTCTAGAGGGTCCAGCTGATGTGGTACAAAATGAAACAGGATTGGGCTGCACAGCTTCAAGCATGCTAGGTAAGGGAAGGTAATATTTTTATTTTGTTACTTGAAAAGTGAGGATCACCTAGTCTTGAGGCCAACATACATTTGTATTTGCTAATGTATTTCCTGAGGAAAGAAACTTACACATTCACTCTATTAGCTTTGTGTTACTAGTTGAATTCATTAACCAGTTCCTACCCAATCTGGTGATCTCAGATATATTAATTTCTAAAAGTTTTGTGAAAAGGAATGACCAGGTAGGGAAAAGAGTACATATTCATGTTACTTATATATGGAAAACCTGCAGTATGGGCTACTAAGCAGACCATAAATCGTGATTGCCTCGGGAAAACAGGCTCTATAAAAGTATATACCTTTATACCTTTTCACTGAAGGAACTACTCTAAAGTAAGAGGGAGAAGAAGAAAAAAAAAAAAAAAAAAAAAAAAAGTTACAAGTGTGAGAAAAAGCAGAAGGAATTCTTGATTATTCACAGGTGAAAGTAAGGAGGAAATAATTAACAATTTGCTAGTCTGTCCTGCTCAAGCCTTCATGATTTAAAATTAATAAAATAAAATAAAATAAAATAAAATAAAATAAAATAAAATAAAATAAAATAATAAATAAAGTAAAATGTAAGTGAAACGTGTTGTTCATAGCACAGACTAATACTGAGTTATGTTAGATGAAACAAGAATGTTAATGCCTTAATGATAATGTTGAAAGATGCCAGGAATATCTACCATAATTAAAACTATAAAAAATATGTGAAGATCAAATTTAGGTCTTTTGAAATCTTCTGATTTGGAAGGGCAGTTTCACCACAGTGATCATAGCAGAGGTGCTGGAACTTACATCTTTCTGCTCTACGCAGGACTATATTTAATCTAAAGTATGTTAACCTTTGATCTGGAATCAGCGTGTTTTTACAGCATGTTGTGAAGTCTGGATGGTTTTCTGGCCTGGAAGAAAAAGCCACTGCTTCTTCTGGAAGAAAGTAGAGAAAGGACATGGAAATGGATATAAACATCACTGAGAAAAAGTTTTGGATAAAAAAGTTTTGAAACTCAGTTTTGAAGTTTATAACTAATTAAGATTACCAGTCATTGTATTGGATAAAATCAAAATCATAATAGCAAGTATTTATCGAGATCCAACAAAACCAGTCTTTATAAAAAGCTGTCACTGTACTGTTTCCATACTGTAAATGCATACTCTGTATGAATCTGGTGAGCCATTAATATAGATTAATTTGAAAATATGGTCTAGGACTTTAACAAATAAAACAGGAATTAAAAGTCCATTTTAACTGATCTGAGACATGTAAGTGAGCTTTTAGGTATCTGAAGTTAAGGCACTGTCTTTCATACAGTTTATGAATTATAGTTTTGTTTAGTGTAGACAGAGAAACTTTAAAATGGAGATCACAGGTCAAGCAGAGAAATGAAATAGAAGCTATAAAATATCAGTCATAAGAAGTATTGGCCATCTCAATTTCTTTAATTTTTCGTGTCTGTCTTTACATATTATATATCACAGTCTTCACTGGTGCCCAGATTGAAGGGCTGGAAGGTACTGTTTACTTTTACTGTGTTTCTGTGATGCATGGGCCAATGTTACTGACCAAAGGATTTATCTATTACAAGATCAAATGATTGGCACAAAGAAATAAAACAAGAGCTTTCTTTTCTTCTTGAAAAATGTTTTTTCTGTTAGTCCCTGAAACAATCTAGGGACACTGTCTGGATTTACACTTTAAAAATGTGGACACCCTAATTCCTCCATGTAGTGTCACCTGATTATAGGTTTTATTTAGTAAAGCAAACTCAGGAACCCTTGAAAGCTAGTTCACAAACTTGATTGCATACAATGGTAGAGATACTGTTATAGAAATAATTTGGCATATATTTACATACACCAGATATATAGATATTTATGTGAGAGCTGGGTTCCAGCTGTGCTGTTTAAGGATTTATTTATTTATTTATTTTTAGTGTTTAGAAGGTTTTTGCATTTAGAAGTTTCTCGAATAAAGAGATGAGGTGCTCTTGTCTAACTTGATCTCTACTCTTCTCCTCTAGGGATGCCGGTCTTCTAAAAAGACAGGTATGTCTATGGTACCTTTTAAATACACTCTGATTATTTCTTTAAGTGTTCTAACATTTGAACATTAGTCATTAATACCATTATTATTATCATCATCATCACTGATAATTTTTAATTCAAATTTTCAACACCCTGTAGGAGCTCACACTCTGGATCTGAAACCCAGTTGTGATTCCTGTACAAACATAAAATGGAAACACAAGTCCTCTTACAATGAGAGAAACCAGCAAGAAGTATAGTCAGATACCAGTAAAATGATTTCACATCTCAGTAACTTTATTAAGACTAATCCAGAACTGCAAGAAATTAGATAAGCTTTCCTTCCCTCTTGTGTTACTGGCTTGGCTTTTGCTGTCAGTCTCTCTCTCTCTCTTTTTTTTTTTTTTTTTTTTTTTTTTTTTTTTTTTTGTAGTTTATAGTTTACTTCCCTGGACTATACTTCCCTTTGGGAAGTTTTGAGGGAAAAAAGGCCAATGTACAGATGATTTCTGCATAAATCTTTCAGATCATCTGCATAACTATCTGTCTGGGGGTTTGGGGGGGGGGGGCGAAGACAGAGCTTACCTAAGTCTCACTGACAGAAAGAATGCATTGTGGATGAGGTTTGTAAGCAACTTTCTCCAGTGTAGATTGTAATGCAATTAGCATGAACACATGAAAAACTGTAACATCCACTGTTCAGTGGAAACAAACAAACAAACAAAATCACTGACATGTAAGCTACAATGTAAGTTAAGACCTTTAATACTTTTTTTTTTCTTTCTTTCTTTCTTTTATGTGATTTGGATCCCTGCTGATTTCTGTGGCATTAATAGGAAAGTAACACGTTACATCCATATTAAATAAAGTAGTAATGACTGAGATTGTAATTCATTTCAGTATGAATAAAATAAAATAAAATAAAATAAAAAACAACACAGCAATTTCATTAGTAATTAAAAAAATACCCACCGATGTCCAATAAATAGTGAATTTAATCATTGGTTTTGCAACTCTTTCACGGATGTTTCTTCAGCCAACTTCCCTTCTTACCTCTTCAGTTTTGCTCATTTTCCTTGCTGACATTTCTACTCTTAGTTTCATTGCCATCAACAGTATTTTCAATATGTGCTACTTGAGGATTCTGCTATTCACGTTCATTTCCACAACCATTATTATCTGAATTTCTCTCTCTCTCTTTTTTTCCCCTGAAGTGCTCCTTCCATTCAGTTCCTACACTCTGTTCTGTAGCATGGTTCGGAAATGGAGAAAGAGCCCAGCTAATGTTTAAATAGTAATTCAGCAGTCTTTAACCCACTGAAGTGTACACATATTACCACAGCATCTATAATATCTTCCCCATGATTACCCAAGAGAAATTCAAGTTCAGATCCAAGCAGACACATTACTAAGTAGAAAGCACGCAAGAGCCTCTCACAGAATAATGAAGACTATGTTAGGATAATGTTGCCTTTGCTCCTTACCTGCCCACCAGACAGACTTAACTTTAAGTATACAGCTGCTCATTAGGATTCATACAACTTCAGGGAAGTGATTTCCTTCCCTCAGCTCCTATCTTCCTATAGTGTTGTCTTGTGTCAGCGGTGCCTGGCATGAACAGATTATGGGTAATCAGGTTTGCCCAGTGCGGAGCTGGGAATTCAGTGCTTCCCTGCTCTACAGAAGCCAGTTCTGCCATTAGATTCCATCTGGCCTCTGATTTCCAGTATAAAGAATTTCTGGAAACAACATAATGTTAGATCAATGAAAAAATTGCTGCTCTTAATGATTGTTGGTTTGCCATAGGTGATTTAGAGGACTTTTCATATGTTATTATGAAGCAGCTCTGTGGCTGGTCTCCACACCAAGAAAAAGAAAAAGCATACATTGCCTCTTCCAAGCATTCACCTTCAGTCAGCAGAATTGAAAATAAAGTGGACTAATCAGGAAATAAGAAGAAACACAAGCAAACACACAAACAAGCAAAAACAAGAAACATAATAAAAGGTAAAAAATATTGTGGTGTTTTGTTTGTTTGTTTTGTTTTGTTTTTTAATCAGTCGCGTTTTTCTTTGCAGTTTCTTTAAAATTTTGCAGAGAGGAAGAAAGGAAGACAAAATACACAAGATGCAATAAAAAAGCTAGATTGCAATACTTCTGGTCAGGCAGCCAAATAACCACTGCCATATCTGTTGGCAGAAGATGAAGGTGTTCTTTTTCATGGTATTAAGAAAGAAATTTAAGTCACCTCCAAAATCTTCAGTAATCTACCATACTCAGTCTTCTGGAGCACACAAGCTACTTAACCTGCAATCACTGTATAATTTGTTTCAATTCATTGTCATGATGTAAACATGAATAAGATCCATAGAATTTATAGACGTTACCAATAACAAAGAGATCCAGTGTGTTTATCTTAGTGAAATAATATATATATGTTAGGCACTGAATTATTAAGAAACATGAGAAATAATTCAGTCTTTCCAAAGTAAGCTTATAGACAGTGGAGCCAAACACAAAGCTCCATGTTACTCAGACAGATTCAGTGCGCTTAAGTCAGAAATATATTTCTCTTGCTTGAGTTGGATTGAACTCAATTTAGATATTTCTTCACCCTTTTCTATTCAATACTTTGCTTCCTTCTTCCTTCTACAGTATTCCTCTATTCCTCCCTGGTGCAGAAGGAGTAGCTGTGGGCACCTTCAAAGAGTGCCTTCTTGAGCTGAGGGCACCTTCATGAATGAAAGTTGAAAGTAATTTCAGATTTTGTTCTGGCTTTCAGGGTTGAAGTTGGTGATTGCAAAAGGCGCTTATAAAATCTGAAACCTAGATAGAGAGCAAGGTTTTTTTTGTTTGTTTGTTTGTTTGTTCTGTTTTTTTTTTTTTTTTTTTTTTTCTGCCATACCAAAACAAAGGATGGAAGTGAATATATGGTCCCACCTGTTTCTTACCCTCATCCTTCTTTCATCAGGCTGGAATTAAGGAATAAAAAAGAATGTGACAGATGAACCAGGTCTAACAGCTAAATTTTTCCCCTCACACTTGAAAAGTAAAGCCAAAATACATTCTTTCACAACCCAGCTGTGAAGAGCGGCCCCACTGCAAGACACAACATGGAAAGGACTAGTAGAAGGTACTGTGTCCCTTCCTCTACCAGTTCCATTCCTCCACCAGTCTTCCCTCAACTTCACCTGCAGCTGACATCAGAAACAGAATAAATTCAATTCCCTGAGGCAACAGGCAATGCTAGTCCATACTAACCTTGTCAGCCAGTATCCTACCCCTGAGAAATTCCTAAGTATCCAGGAAAACCACAAGGAATTGTGGTAAAATAGACACATTTTATAGTGATGTTTAGGCTGTCACTATTATGACAGGTTTCATGGGATAGAAGACAAATAGGAGGAAGCCTGAATCTCACTGGAGAGCTCTAATTTCAAGTTCTCTGACCAAGAATGTGAAATCTTCTGATAGTGGTTAAACAAACTATCCTGGAAGGAGGAACTAGCTGAATGAAGGCTACTGATGCAAATTGGGTCTCCCACATCTCAGCATCAAATGCTGTGCCCTGTGCTGAAAACTTTTGGTGATTGTTATTTCCTATATTTCTTATATTCTCAATTTTAACTTGTTATTGGAGAATGAATATAGGAAATCCTTCCCTAGTTGCTGCTTAATTGGTGGCTTCAATCACCTTCAATTGGTGGCTTCAATTTTCTGAGAGCTGTCTACAAGTAGGTTGTGATGAGGAAAGAGTGAACATGGAAACAGGAATTAAAGGCATGACATTGTCAAAAATTTCTACTTAAACATCTACTTAGGTAGCAGCAGCAGTCAACAACAACAATAAAATACTCTAAGAAAGGTAATATACAGTATCACTGATTTTATATTTTGAGTATGAAAACCCTACAGCAGTCACAGACACATATTCTACATATTCTATACTTCACTTGTTATGGACATTCTCAGGTTGAAAAGAGGCCATGAATCAACTATTTCACTTGCTTGCTTGCTCATATCATTAGATTATTACACACACACACACACAAAATACAAGTAGTATCTCTCTTCAGCATGACTAACTTTTCAAGATTCTGTGAAGGATTTGTAGTACTGTATGTTGATCTATGTCTGAATTATAGTGCATAGCTAGCTAAGAAATGATTACCTATATCAAAACAAGGGACATTTAACATGGATGGTTATCCAAGGAGCAGTCAGATGTACTATTTTTGGCATTTATGTTTCTAGGCAAAGACAAAATACAGGTAGATTAGACCTTTACATAGGGTCCAAACACATATTCTGGCAGGACTGTGAGGAATGTATGTTACACACTGAATACTGCTTAAGATTCTAGTTATTTGAGATTTTTATGTATCCATGAATCAGAGAAAGTACTTTCTTTCCCCTTGATTAAAGTTTTAAAGTTGTCTTTTCCATTTTAAAACATTAATTTCCAGGAGTGTTTCTACAGGTGTATATTCATTTTGTGTAATATACTTCAGAGTGAATTAGTTCGTATCCAAGCTATGTCACCGTAGAGGTTAAAAAAAAAAAAAAAAAAAAAAAAAAAGAGAGAGAGAGAGAAAGACTGCAGAGAGCCTAAGTACTCAGATATCTTTTTAATTTTTCTGGAATACATCTACTGAGGCAATCTGAAATATTTTATTACTCAATGGAAGCGCATACTACAGAAAGAAAATGCCAGTACTGTATGAGGTAAAGCTTGGCTTTTGATATGGTAATTTTGTAGTAATACTAGTTTAGTTAGATTAGTAATATCGCTGTCTATGATGTTTTTCTTACTGCACTTTTTTTATTCTCCCTAACCATTTAAAAAATAAATATGAAAATACATATATATATTAACAATAGCAAGGCAGTGTTGCTAAAGATCAGGAACCCATTTACATGTATAGTGAGACATTACATGATGAGACTGAATTAATATGATATATTCCCCTCAGTACCACTTCTAGTTTCTGATGGCTATGATTGGAAGCATAAAAGAGGTTGTGTGAAAGGCTGTATGGCAAGGGAATTGTACTTACCAAGGTGATATTGAATGCCTTGAGTAAAGTATTCATTCTAAGCCCCAACCTCAGTTACCATATCCTACAGGACAAAATACATTTAACGGCAGCTGATTCCCTGAAGTCTAGAGATATGTCATTCATATTAATTATGGTGTTTGCAGCTTGATATATCAATCTGTGTTACCACCCATTTCTCAGGCAAGACTTACTGAGCAAGACTTTTCTAGTGAAGAAAGGTTATTGCTTTCCTTCCCTTCAGAATTTGTAGTCTTCTGTCTTTTATAATGCTGAAATAATTGCTCCCACCAGGATATTGCCCAGCTGTGCTCAGTTTATAATTTGTAATATTTTCCTTTCTATAAGTCAAGTAGCAGGGTATTTTTGTTACTTTCTCCCAAGTGGATAATGATCCAAACCAATGTATTTATTTAGAGAATTTGGGAAACAGGACTGAAATTCAACTGCAAAATGTACAAAAAAATACATTCTGTTTTCCAAGTTGTTATATTATATATATATTTCTGTTACTTCCATTGTTAGTCACAATGCTTACAGTTTCTCAGATTTTCTGTCCCATTGTTCATTAACTGGGGAAGTAAAAATGTTCCAGCATGTGTTAAGAATTTTAAACATTAAAAGGTCAAGATGCTGGTTTCCATTGTCTCCATTGTTTCCATTGTCTTCTGTCATTGTGACAAAGGTGAAGATGAAGCACTTTTAGAGTCCATAACAAAACTTGACTACATTAAATATCATGAGACCATCATAGAAAAGACCGAAGCTTTTCTGATCTCAGCTGTTGTTTATGTTTTTTTCTTTTAATTTACTCAGTCCCAGTTCTGACAAATAGATGTGCTTTCACTTAATGGAACTTGAGAGAACCATAACACAGCTGTTTAATATCAAAGTATTTGTAAATTTGACCCTATTATCACAATGGATTGAGGCTAGAGATGCTAAACACATAAAAACCTCATATAAGACATGTCAGCTGTCACTAAAAAAGTAATGGCAGCCCTCAAACTTAAAAACCAGTAGCTGGGAGAGATCATTAAGTAATTCATTTCTAAGATGGAGTTGGCTGACTAGGAGACTGTCCTGTGAAGGGATTTTATTTTCCAAAGTGATATTCTATAGCAAACAGACTACAGTGTCAGTTCTCTGCCAATGGGCTTTCATTAACCACAAAATAGCTCACTCCCTTCAGGATGAAACACATACATTTAAATCTTTGAAAGCTTTCTACATATGCCATGTCTTCGAAGTTCCCATTGCATCTTGAAGCCAGGAAATATGTTTCTAAAGAGATCCAGGCTATCTTGGCTCTCCAACTTACATTTACCACTTGACTTGGATCCTTTTCCTAGCCTAGCAAGTTAAGACAGACATAAAAATTACAAATTGCAGGCTCAGAGGTGGTATTAGCACACATTATGCTTCCTGTCAGTTTAACCCCCCTAAGGATGAGGGCTTCTCCAACTCTAGCAGTACTAACAAGCACTAGTACGAGAGCACAGGAAAAAGCATAATATTTTTAAAATACACCAAGCTGCACCAGAAGAAACTTTATATTTAGACTAGAAAAAGAATATCCTTAATGATGGTCAGATTCCCCTCATGAGTTGAAAGATGAAGTTCAAGCATTTGTTTCTAAACCAGATAAATGATAAAATGAGAACATAGCCTTAAGAATGTCAATAAATATTGGGGAATCATTTAATTTTTTAAAGTACAAACTGGGACACTCCCAATAGCACATATGGATCATTTAAAGAAAACTCAGATTGCAAAACCCTGGCAATTTTTAACACTTACTTAATGAATATTCAATGCCTACAGTACTAATTGGGATAAAGCAACTAATACAACATTTATAGATATTTACATCTCCCCTATTATATCTAGTTGTTGGTGTTCAGTAGCATTTTGTTAATCCCACTTGGTGATTGGTGGCTGTAGATCTGGGAGAAACCCAGATAAAAATCCCTGTGTGGCCTTACAGAGCAGATAGATAATTGTTTGCTGCTTCCACCTCAACTGAAGGATTATTGACGAAAGTGCAGAAAAAAATAGGTTTAGAATGAATGAAGAAAGTTGTCTCAGAATGTAACACTGCTAGTGGAGTTTAAGAATACTACTGTTACAGCAATTAGTTCATTGACATTGATTGCAAATAGAAATAGCTTTTATTCAAAGACTTTTGTGAGGGCTTGTGCTCTCTCTTCTCATGTATATACATGATTTAATAAGAAATTGAGATAGATTTAATATTGTCGAACCCATACATTAATTCTAGGGACATTCATAACCTAACAATTATTTTGTAGCTGAGTCTCATTTATCACTCTTAGTTGTGCAAGCCTGAGCCCTATCTATCTATGGTAGATAATGCTACCATGCAGCAAAATGTATTAACATTTCCATCTTTGCTAAATAAATAGACATCTTTTCTTCTTCAAACCCTTTTACAGATTTATATTTATCATCTCTCCTCTACATATGCTGAATTTTGACAGATAAAAAAAAAAAAAAAAAGAATTTCATCTATCTTATTATCTTTGCATTTTATGAAGTTTTCTATTTAGCAGACCACAGAGGACAGCTTAAAAAGTAAAGTAGCTAGGAGTAGAGATTTACAGTTTGGTAACAGTAAGGTAAAGGCTTAATCTATCTTAATAACATGTTAGTTGTAATAGGCTTCTGGGAACAGATAGGCCACCTAAGAGAGGTCAGTAGTGATGAAAAGATCCCATCTGTTCTATTTTCATGATAAGGTTATTCAGCATGAGACCCATAGGAGGGTCTCAGGCAAATTAGCAGAGAAGATGCAAGTTGTGTTTTCACTTGCCACATCCATGGCATTGTGATTGACAAGCAGATATAACACAGAGTGGCATCCCTGTGAAAGTACTAGGACCAATTACCCTCTATCAGTTAATTCACTGACCATAGATAGCTTGGCAAAGTGCACGGAGGTAAGATATCCTATCTATATTCATTTACAGATGTAGGAAGTAATCATACTTCATTAAGAACCATTCACCAATGATAGTATTTAACATGATTACCTATAAAGTGGCACATAAAGAAACAATGTTTTGTATTGATCTTAACAGAATATGAAATTTCTGAAATAAACTAGTAATTTATTGACCCTGTAAACAAAACCACTTGTTAAAATTCATTAATTTATAATGGTGCACTCCAGATGCTCTGCTATCTTGCATTTGCTATGACCGTTTGTATCTCTGTAATATAGGTGCGCTTTTGTTGTGTGTCAGGTGCATTGTACTCTCGTCATCTGGCAGTAGACTAGGCTCTCTTGGCAAACATTCTCTTGAGTTAAAAGCTATTCTTATGTCCAAAAAGCATGGAAATGATACTTTAAAGTATAAACAAAATATTCTAATATTAATCTTGCTGATGCAGGAACTTACAGCTTTGAGTACTATATTTATTATGCAATTAAGGACTAGTCTTTTATAGCAAGATCTGAATCATGTACAGCAGTGCCTTAGGGTAAGATGAACTTTTGAAAGTTAATGAAATGTCTGTTTCTAAGAGACTCCTAGGAATAACATAAGTGTTTATTAAATGTGTGGAACACTGTGCTTTGCCTCTGCTCTCATCCTGTGGACATCTGCTTGTGGTACAATGTCTTCACCTGTCACCCATCAAGGCAGCAGATTCCTCTTCTTTTCAGTTTAGGCTTGGCCAGACCTGCTCTTTGACATAAAATGGAATTTCTCCTTTGTATTCTCAACTCCTCTCAGTCATCATGAAAACTGAAGTTACTTTCTTCTTAAGCTAATCATTATTTCATCTTTTAGTGATTCCTCCATTTTCCCTAGTCAACAAGCTTTTGACTTCAGCTTAAAAATGTTCATCTCCTTTTCTCTCTTCTACATAACCTTACATGTTCTTGCTATTAAGAAACCCTGCAAAAACCAAACAAATGAAAAAACAACAACAAAAATCAATTATCCCATTAGCATTGAAAAAACTTGTTATATCTTAATATCAACGACTTGATCTACCTCTTCTATGATTTGAGAGTAGGAATTGTATTAAGCTTGCTTTTGAAATGATTAAATGTTGTATGAGCTATTTGACTTTTGACTGCTGTGAAGAAGTAACATTACCTTCACTTTCTTGTGTAATTAATTTTCCAATTAGTCAATCACATCTTTCATGTCTTTGGATCCTTAAAAGGATCCACTTAGTTTAGGCAATCTCCTTCTCCAAGGGGGAGGGGGAGGCACAGGGGTGGAGGTGGGGATGGAGGGAGGACAAAAAATAAAAATGGTGTGGGGTGGGGGCTGACATTACCATTTGGCCACGTAAAGCACACCATCTTTCTGTGATGTGATGTGATTAAAAAATAAATAAAAAATGATGCACACTTGGAGTAAGCCATATGTGAGAAGTGAATGCTTTAATGAAGAAGTATTCTAACTAGCTAAGAAATACAATAATATATATATATATATATATAAATTAAATGATATCTGTGATACAAAAAGTTATAGAAGGCATCAAGACAGTTGGTTCCAGTTAAGGTATACGTACTGCTATACTGATGAAATTGCCAACTTTTAGGTAGATATGGAAATCAGTTATGAACTGTTGACATGTATGAGTATGCCAATCTAAATCATGTTTGCTTGCATGCCTCCAATTATACTGCTTGAAGATTTTATAAACAAAATTGTAGATACAATTGGGGGTTGGGAGAGGAGATTTGATTGTCTGATTTTTGTTTGTTTGTTTTTTTTTTTTTTTTTTTTTGGGTGGTGGGGGGGAGAGAGCTGGTTATGGCTCTGGTTATGGGATCTTCTCGTGTAGATATAGGAATACACTTGAGCTGATATCACCAAAGCTTCAAGCTTTGTAATATTCAAGCATTCATTGTATCATGATTATACTGTTAAAAATTAACACTGTTAAAAACATAACTGCTTATTACTATGCAGATAACTGTGTATGTATATAAGCATGGAATTTCGAGGCAGGTTAATTTTAATCATAAATGACTGCTTTTGACATTGCCTTTTCATGTAGCTTTCTACTTCTAAGATTGCATCCTTCCAAGATAATTTCTTCTGAGAAGTTAGGTTATCTTAGTTCAAGTTTTCTTGCACTAGTTGTAATACCTTCTTCGACTAAGCTTTCCTACAGGTTGTATCCCAAAAAAAAACACAGGATATTCTGATGCTCAGATCCAGCCAAAACCCCATAAAGCAAATTTCATCATAAACCTTTATGGAATGACTCTGCTAACATAGGCAGCTCATCACCACTGCTGTAGTCAATAATAAAACACTCTCCATGAGCCCCTGCTTTGATTAAATTATACTTTAACCAATATTAAACTGGAAAGAGCTCTTACTATGAAGTGGGTAAAGGGTACTATTATTTTTCTCTATGTTGAGAACAGGCATATATTCTTACACTGTCATCTGTTACTCCTGACAATGACAACAGTTACAAAAAATAGACATTTGCAAGATATGGCAAAATTGCAACACATCATAAATGTTAATAGCTTTATTCATTTCAGATCTGGAATGTGACAAAATGACTCATGCTGAAAAACAGGCTTCCTGGATCACAATGTGAGGTAGGAAATGAAATTAGAGATGGTTAACAGAAAGCATTTCAGCTCAGCATCTCACACCCACTCTTGAAACATTCATCCAAAATAAGCCCCTCTCCTGAGATCTGAAAGAACTTGTATACATTTTTTTTTTCATATTTTCTCTTATTTTCTCAACTTTCATATTTTTATCTGTCGATGAAGGTCTGAATTACCCCTTCTGCTTCTGATAGTGGTTTCAATCTGAACAAAAACAAGAGGAACAGAAAGCTGCCCTAAAGGCCTGGTCTAGTGGAATTTCCTTCACACATTTCCTTCCCAGAATAAGATCCTAGGCTGGGAAATGCTGCTTTGCACAGAAGCAGTATCAATGATAAATAGACACAAATAAGTGTGTTTTGGCATGGAAATATACCCTTATTTCATTATATGCTATTATATACTCTTATTTATATTGATAATACAGAAAAAAAAAAAGACAAGATATATGTATAAACAAACAACAAACTAAATTAATGTTATAATAACTAATATTATCAAACTAGTTTTTACTGTTTTTGCCATAAGAATCTTTTAACACTGTTTTTTGTTTGTTTGCTTGTTTGTTTGTTTTTATTCAAATTTTGCACTTAAGGACATTTGAAAAGATAAAACTTATCCATAAAATGTAAAATGTGATTTTTTTTTCTCTTTCTTGCTAGTAACACAAACTATTTTTTGGAACATAAAAAAGATGCTTCACTGAAGTCTGTTCACATGATAGTCTAGCTGTACTGTTTCTTTTCATTTCATCACTCTAATTAAGTATCTCCTAATATGTTAATACTGAAAAACAGATAATGTTCTTGGCTAAACTTTTCACTTCCAAAGGGTAATTCTCTTGTCACACATGAAGCATGGAAAATTGCTTTGAAGTATTTTGGGGAGAAGGTCTGGCTACAAAGTTAATTATATGAAAGTGCATGGTGATAGCAGGTGTTTATAACTAATCTCAAAAGACTGCATCATTGATTACTTTATTCATAGGGCATGTTTCTCAACAAAAACATTAAAAAAAAAAAAAACATTAGAAGATCTTTTCTCAAACAAGTACACCAGACAATAAAAATAAGGCCTCCTCAAGGGGTAAAAAGTCAGCATTCAATGAATCAGACTGACCTCCTATTGAGAAACAGAAACGGTGCCATGTTCATAATGTTCGTAGTCCACATACAAGTAAGAGGCATGGTTTTTTGTTATTGTTATTGTTGTTATTCTCTTCACAGACATTTTATTGCTTATTCTGGTGCTTTATGAGACAAAATGGCAATAATACAATGGAGTAGAACTAAAAATATATGTATTTTGTTTGTTTGTTTGTTTGTTTTAATGATAGAACACCTCACAACAGGGTGTGATGATTTCACACTAGTGACGTTATAGAAAATAACTTCCTCTACCACTTGCTTGATTCTGCTTATGTTGAGTTACAGCAGGCTCAGAATGGAAGACCCTATTATGGCCATCAGCACAGTGCAACAATTACTGCAGTAGTTATTCATGGTGTTACTAGAAAACAGGCTGAAGATTTTAAAGATCTTCTGATAAGTAGCATGTCATAGGTGAATGTATGTGCTCCTGTAAAAGGCAATGGGAAGGATTTTAAGTTGTGTAAATAGTTGTTCTACCTATTCAGAAAAGAAAGGACATGCATTCTGAAACAACTAATCTTTGATTTATTTGAATTCTTTTGAAGGATGTCATCTTGATGGCTTAGGTAAAAGAAAGATTATTTGGATTAAACAATGTTAAGGTCCTTTAAAGTTTTGGCAGCATCAAAGGAGCCAAAGGAAGTGGTTTGGACATAGAGACATACAAATATTATAATATAATCAAAAGAAGAATGCGAGTACAGACTGTAGCGTTTTTCCACAGAATAAAACTTTTTAATGGGTTAGGATATGACTCATGAACTGTCAAGGACAGATAAGAAAGTAGAGCTTATGAAAAATAAAGACAAGGTTAAAGGAAAAGAATATATGCATATTTCCTGTTCATCAAATTTAGATATGTTTTCATATATTACTTATATTGATTGAGACAGGATTAATGACATTTTTAGTTAAATTCAGGCCCTGATAAAGGGTGTACAGTGTTATGCAATATTATGGTGTGGTAACCATTAACAGCTCTACCATTAACAGTTGTATATAATTGTCTGTCAGAAGTATATCTTAAAAGAAGTCAGTCTAACTGTTTGAAATCTGTGTCTAGATTAGTCAATCACTTGGGCTCCTCCTGTAGTCAATAGGCACTTTCAGAGGGTGATTCATCCCATACTAATATAGGCTTGGTGAATCATACCCTAAAGATGCCTCTTTACCTCCTGAGAGCTATACTTTTCCTACCAAGAAACAAAACAAACAAATGAACAAATGAACAACAACAACAAAAAAAACATGTGGACTCCTTTTCCAATTCCAGCCAATAAACGTACCTGAAATTCCAAACATCAGCTATGTGCAAGAAATTTCTGCACAGTCTATGGACTGAAAAGTGTTTATGTCAGTTATCTGGCAAAATATCAAATGACAAAGGCATTGGGGAGTATTGTTGGCTGTTCGTTAACCAGTTGCAAACAGAAAAATATTTGTTCAGTCATATATCATAGTGCTATATCATTTTTTTTTTTTTTTAAATTGACTGCCATCGATCTTTGCATGAAATAAAGCTGCAGCCTGTGCTATCTTAGCTCTGTGACAGCGGTTTTAATTGGGGTTTGGAGGGGATAATGGCTGCTTGCCAGTGCTATATGCAATCATCCAGCTGTTCAGACAGCTAAAGACCTTAAGATGTAATAGCAAAGGAGTTGGCAGACACTCAGTCTGCCTGCTAGAGACCAGTGAGCATCCTAGCAAGCTATTTAAGACTTTATTTAATATGGCAGTCATTAACAGTCAAAGAAAAAAAAGAAGAAGCACTGTGTAATTGATTAACTGGAAATGCACAAGTTTATATATATTAAGGTGCTCCACTATGCATGTCATATGTCATTGCCTCCATCTAACAACATTTTTTTAAAAAAATTGATTAAACTATTGAAAACTCTGAAACTATGAGCATCTATTTGATATTGATAGTATAGAAAGCTGTCAGCTGAGTTTAATATTAAGAGGCATTTATTGAATAAATCAACACTGGACTATCAAGCTTCCAAACGCAAAGACCTGGACCTTCATGTACGGAACATGGTACTCTGGCTCCTGATGAATTAGTCTTCCAGAGAAATGGTAATCTGAAGGGTCATTTTGCTGGAAAAAGAAACCACATAAGACATATGTTATGAAGATATTGCACAAAGTTATATCAAGACTAAGAAAGTAAACATCAAAATGATACTAAATCATAACTGCATTTGTTCCCATTTCTGCAGCTTATCTGTAATGGGAGAAACTATGCTCAACCTTAAACAGAAGAAAAACTACCAGAGAAATACTGCTTTCAGTGGAACACAGTAGTTTTTTATTATCTATTGATCACAATTTGACCTCATTGCTGTCTGGCACAATCATTAGTTTCAGTGAGCTACATCAGTGCAAAGAAAGTTTAAACTATTCCTTGTATTGTTCTGTGAATACTAGGATGCAACATTCACCATAGAAATATCGTATTTTACTTTTATTTATTTATTTATTTATTAAATATATATACAGAAAGAGGTAAGAGGCTTGCTTTTGTAAGAACAGCAAGAAGTGGAGTGACAATAGTTTCAGTAGTCAATCATGTATCATATCATATAAAAGAGATATTTTAAACTCTTTTATGTTCATTTATATATTTCAGATGTATTGGGGAACTTCTTTATGTTTCATTTTAGTCTTGTACCTAATGGTTTCCTGTTCTATAAGAAGATGTGGAATGATAAAAGAGTATATCATATTTCACCTCTGTGGTCTTTACCCTTTCATACCATCCACAAGGACTGAGGCTAGTTCCAGAGCTCCAGTAAGATCACCTCCAGGTAATTTGAGCATTACAGGTCTGTTGCAAGGGAAGTGAATACCAATTTAGACTTTTCTTCTCAGAGCAAGCATCCTGAACCCTGCATGCTGATAAGCTATGCATGTTTACATCCTACAGAAAAAGAAAATAATCTAAAATAATATGTTAAATATATACATATATAGTTTAAAATACAATATAATCAAGTTAACATGCCAGCTAGATTAGGATTTTCTTGACTTAGTGATAGAAAACATCTGCAAAATCTAAATCCTTCTCAGGTAGGAGCACCACCTCCACGTTAGCTGAGGTTCTAATTGGTACTAATTGGAAACTGATTAGTACTAATCGCAAAACTACCTATTGACTTTGAGCAAAAGCACAAACAATTCAGAGGCATTCCAAATCTGCAAGCATATCATTAAGCTGGGGTCCCTGGTTCCTTGCGTTAACTTACTAGTGTAGGTTGCAAGGTCACATGATGGTAACATCATCCATCTTGTTTGCAAAAAGTCAAACATCCTGTCAGCACACAACAAATAACAAATAAATCATTATAATGGCTCATATCAACCCCAAAAGACATGCACATGAAAACTTCTGTGACTTTCTCTAACACATTTTGCATCCTGTGAAAATTGAGATCCATGTGAGAGCAAGGGTGTGTGACTTAATGGGGATCTGAGAACATTAAATCTCTCTTTTTTTTTTTTTTTTTTTAATTGCAAATTATCCTAATATTATCTGGAAAAAAACATAATATATTTAAGGCCTGAATTATTTTTTAATAGATCCCACGTGACCAAGGCCATTATAACCAACTACAGTTTTAAATGCCCTTAGCAATACAAGTCAGAATAGCACTGATGAGAGGATAAATGCTGGTCCCAGGATGTCCTGGGGGGACAGAGTGGGATGTGGTTGTTGTTCTGCTGCTATCTGCCAAAACATATTTTAAAGGGCCCTAAACCTCACATGGACTATATGGACTTGTATGAACGTAGATCCTAGATTTGAGGATGGGAGTCACTAGTTTAATGGAGAAAAAAATCAACCCAATCAGACAAACAAAAACCCTCAAAACACTAGTTTCAAAAAAAAAAAACACAGAATTACTTTTCCTCATTTTGATTTGATCACAGTTTACACAGTGGAATGCTCTAGACAAATATAATTTACCAGAACCTTTAAGACAAAGGCTTAAATTAAGCCTAAAGTACTGGTGCTCTTTTAATCAAGACAGCAATGGAAAGATACGGATTTGTTGCATAAACGTATCAGTAGACTTTTTTTCCCTTTGGTAAGAAGTGCAGTATGGTTCAGCTTTTGATGTGCAGATGCTGATGCATTACAGCTGAACAACAACAACAACAACAAAAATCATGAAATTATGCATATGAAATCCTTACTGTTAGGATGCCACATTAAAAAGACATAGGTGGCCAGCCTCTTCAATGTGAAGGAGGGGAACCTTAAGAGGGGTCATTAGTTATTTGACAGAAAAGCTGATGTCAAATCATTACCTGATTTATTTATTCATTAAAATGTATGTAACATCATAATTTTAATTTATAAGGGAAGGACTCAACTGTAGCTGTAGTTTCCTAAGGAGAGCCTGAACAACTGTAGAGGAAGTGCAGCAAAATTTATTCTGGATTAAGAAGAAGAAACTGGCATTGCAAGTAGCAACTTCTGTAGAGCAGGAGCTTGCTAACAATGGCCATCTATGCAGGAGATTTTTCCTTTCTGTTTGGTCTCAATAGGAGCCTGACTCAAGCTCTGAAGAAAGAGCAGGGAGTGGAATTTAGTCCATGGGTGTCTCCTACCATAACTTCATTCTGACTAGTCTTAAGCGTGGTCTAGCTCTCTTCTGATAGGTCACCTGCACTTGGTTTCTTTGCACATTTCATCTTTCACTCCAAAGTACCGATCCAAGAGCAGACATAGTTCAGCAGTGGTAGGAAGGTATAAGGTAAGATTTGCACAAATTGTATGAGTTCAGAGGTGTAAGTCTAGACATACAGTGTTTCTTTCCTTCTCTTCAATAATTTTTTTTTACTGTACTCTTTTATTCATGAAGACAAAGAAGATATTTTGGCCAAATCCAAGTATTACTGTAAAATGTTACCTCTTGTATATATATATATTTATTATCTGGCACTGGAATAGTTCCACAGAACTATTCCGCAGGTCCTACAGGATCACCTGAAGACAACCATTTTGGTTTTGGGGGAATAGACAGAGATGTCCCATTTACTAAAATATAGACCTAGCTTTTTCAAATAAAGCAATTCTTAGATGGGCCCTAATGTTTTTATCTGCAGCAGTCTTGCTACTTCAAAGCAAATGTCTTTTTTTTTGAGCAGAAATTGCCAGTCAGGACCAATTGTCCTTTAGTTTTCCAACAGTGACAAATGATTTTGGGAAACTATGACTCATTTTACCCCAACCCAGTCAGAACTTTTCCAAGCTGTAAAACCCAGCTGTGACAAATCATACCAATCTGTTTGAAAATGTGTAAAAACTACTCTGGACATAACATACTAGAAATATTAAGCCACAAAATAAATAATAACATACTAGAAATATTAAGCCACAAAATAAATAAATAAATATGAGCTCCCTTGACCACACATTCTCATGGACTGCAGCCACGGCTGATGTCAGCTCTGCTTAACATTTTTATTAACACATAACATAGAACATAATCTATAGCAGAGCATCTTCTATGACTCCAAAGAAAAAAATCTTACAGAGCGATACTTGAAGAGCAACACAGGAAGAATTTATACACAAAGGTCTATGACAGCAATCTGCAGAAACTGCTTGGGTAGCAGAGGGCTAAGAGCTCTTCAGATTTCAGCTGTAAAGTTTATTAAGTGCTTAAAGTTCTGCTCTGAGCATTTCTAGAGAGGTTATCACACAGAATGACCGAGCAACTATCGGTTGCCTAAGCCCATGAGACTAAGAAACTCAGCAAATTGCTTGCTCTTGCCACAATCTATTCAATCTATTCAGGATATTCACAATGACCTGGACATAGTTCAGAGAGGCACCATTTAACTAATGTGGTTAAGCAAGACTCACATGGACACCTGACACAGGGAATTCAATTAATATTTCTACTTTCCGATTTTTTAAGTTAAATGATAATTTTTAATTTCTACTTCAAAATCATTACCTTGTATTCAAGCAATATCTTTTTCAGGTGCTTATATGCAGTCTTTGTTAAATGATATCTGGAACTAAAATACCTTTTTTTTTTTTTTTTTTCCTTCTTTTTTTTTTCTTCTTTCCTGTAAGCATTTAACAATAAACATATCTTTCCAATTACATGGAATTCTGTTATTAATGCTACACATGTTAATCTCTGTATAATAAGGATGGAATGAAGATGGCCCAGTACTGCAGGCTGTTAATATTCACTTCCAAGTTAATAGGACTATTATCAGCCAGAAAACTGACCTTGAAGTGTGAACTGCACTTGCCTAGGTAATCTCCTTGAGTGCTGTTTTTCTGAATGACAGTGGATGATCTTACATCTCTCCTGTTAAGATCTGATTAATAAGAGCACCAGCTATAATAACCTTTAAGATAATGAATAGACTGCCCTAGCTCTTTATGTGATCAACCAGTCATGAATGGAAAACAAACAAACAAACAAACAAACAGAAAACCAACAAAAAAAATGAAAAAGAAAATAAATGAACACATTGTAGCATGTAATTAAAGAGGATGCATTGGTAATTTGCTAATCCTGGTTAGCCTCACTTGTCTTCCTTGCTTGCCAGTTACAGAATTGCTGGAGTCTATTTATACAAGACAAGGAAGTATATGTTTATGATGGGGTGTGTGCTCATTACTTAGTGTACAAACGTGAAGATGAAGCACGAGGCATGGCCATTAGGAAGATATAACAAAAGATGCTCTGTAGTTGCCCTCACATGCGTGCATAGCAGGTCACACTTGCTATGTGACCTGCAAAGTTATTTCAGGAGTCATGAAACACATTTAAGTCTCATTATATGCATGGACCAATTCTGGATTACAATTATTTATGAAATAATAGCTGCATATATTAGAATTGCTCTTGTCTTGGACTTCTTTTCAGCTATCTCTTTTAGTCTGTGGTAAACACAAGTAAATTCTGTTTTTGTATTTAATTATTCTAAAAGAGCACTTTAAGATAGGCTCAGATGTGGTGGAGGTAAAACCTACCAATCATGGTATTAAGACAGGGAGCCAGGTGATGGGTTCTACCTCCTATGATGGAGTGTGCATGTACTCAGGCTCAATGACATGTTAAACAGTTTCTGGACATTCATATCAAAGTTGCCCTGTGCTAAACAACCTCAGGGTGAGATCAGACAATCAGTAAATACATGGAAAAATATGGTATCACTGAGAAAAATCAATGTGAATTTTGTAAAGAGAAGCTTGGCCTTGCTCATCTATTTCTTTCTATCCTTTAAAGCATCAATAATCAGTTGATACTGTATGTTTGTATTTTGAAAAACTATCAACAGCTCATCAAGGAAATCCAATCATTGTTTCTTTCTAAGACTCTCTTATGAGCAAATAAACACACAAAAACATGGCAGAAAGGCTAGGTATAAATAGTCAGGTTTATCAGTACAGGGAAATCACTCCTGGAGTCTCATAAAGATTGTTGTTAGGCCCTGCATTTTTTAATATGCACATAAATCATCTAGAGAAAGACTGGAAAGAGAAATCACAGTTGTTTCTTTCTTTTCTTTTCTTTTCTTTTCTTTTCTTTTCTTTTCTTTTCTTTT
>NC_048893.1:117804070-117819149 GCF_011077185.1 Oxyura jamaicensis
TTCTTTTCTTTTCTTTTCTTTTCTTTTCTTTTCTTTTCTTTTCTTTTTTCTTTTCTTTTCTTTCTTTTCCTTTCTTTTCCTTTCTTTTCTTTTCCTTCCTTTTCTATTTTCTTTTCTTTTCTTTTCTTTTCTTTTCTTTTCTTTTCTTTTCTTTTCTTTTCTTTTCTTTTCTTTTCTTTTCTTTCTCTTCTCTTCTCTTCTCTTCTCTTCTCTTCTCTTCTCTTCTCTTCTCTTCTCTTCTCTTCTCTTCTCTTCTCTTCTCTTCTCTTCTCTTCTCTTCTTTTCTTTCTGAAACATCAAAGGCTGAAAAAGTTCTTCATATAACTCTCAACAAACTGTCAATACTGAATTACTGGGTGTGTTAAATGGTATTTTTCCAAACTATAAAATAAGTTCTTTGGTTATATTTGAATAAAAGGGAAAGGGAAAGGGGAAGAGGGAGGGGGAGAGGGAGAGGGAAACTAAACAAAACAAGTAAAGGCTATGTGGAAGTGCAGAGGAAATAAATTACTCTCTACTTCCCACAAATGAGCGATGCTTGACCATGTCCTGGAAGCAGGGCCTCAACGCACGTAGCCGGTGTTCGGGAGGAGGACAGATGTTTTCACAAGAGCCCACCCCTCCCCTCTTCTTCCTTTTTCCACCTTTTATTGCTGAGTGTGACATCATATGGTATGGAATATCCCTTTGGTTGGTTTAGGTCAGATGCCCTGCTGATGTTTCTTTCTCACTTTTTGCCCACCCCCTAGGAGGGTCAGAGAGAGTCCTGATGCTGTGCCAGCACTGTTCAGCAGCAGACACAACACTGGTGTGATACCACTGCTGTTCTAGCTACAAGTGCAGAGCGCAGCACTGTATGGGCTGCTGCAGGGAAAGTTAACATCCCAGCCAGACCCAGTACAGTGCAACACTAGCTTTAAAGGGTTTGGATAGCAAAATGTAGGCAATGTGGCTCCCTCAGCACCACTCCAGGGCTGGGAAAGGTATGGTTAGTTTTAAGCCAGGTCTACATATGGAGAAATAGAGACTTTCTCTATGCAGAAGGTCTACATTCTGGGTTAATTTACGTTTGATCTGAAAATCTTACAGAGGTACTGTTATTTTTATATATATAAATGTTTGCATTGTTATTATTTTGAAAATTTAAAAAGATACTTTGCAGCAATTATGCTCATTCTGCCACAACAGTCAAAAAACAATAACTCTTTGTTTTTAATTATTGCAACTTGATCAAAATGCTTCAGAATCAAGCCAAATGTGAGACAGATATGTTAAAAACAAGGGAAATGCACTTCATTCCTCAAAAATTAACATTTTTTTAAATCGTAATTCTTTTTGTGTGTGTGTGTGTGTGAAACTCAAATAAAACATTTATGCATATTAGGACAATATTCCTTCAAACACCAATGCATGAACATCAGTCAGGCATAAACACAGCCCATAAAGCCAATTGCATCCTGGGCTGCATCAAAAGAGGAATTGAACAGCAGGTCTAGGGAGGTGATTGTCTCCTTTTAGTCAGTCCTGGTGAGGTCCCACTTGGGACTGCTGCATCCAGTTCTAGAGCCCTCAGCACGAGAAGGATGTGGAGCTGTTAGAGCAGGTCCAGAGGAGGGCCACAAAGATGATCAAGGGGCTGGAGCACCTCTCCTATGAAGAGAGGCTGAGAGAGCTGGGACTGTTCAGTCTGGAGAAGAAAAGGCTCCTGGGTGACCTCACTGTGGCTTTTGAGTACTTAAAGGGGACTTACAAAAAAGATGGAGAGTGACTCAATCAGATAATGACAGGACAAGGGGGAATGGTTTTAAACTAAAAGAGGAGAGATTTAGATTAGAGGTTAGGAGAAAATTTTTCACTCAGAGGGTGGCGAGGCACTGGAATGGGTTACCCAAAGAAGCTGTGGATGCCCCATTCCTGGAGGTGTTCAAGACCAGGTTAGATGAGGCCCTGAGCAACCTGATCTAGTGGGTGACGTCCTTGCCTACGGCAGAAGGCTTGGAACTAGATGGTCTTTAAGCTCCCTTCCAACCTGAGAATTTCCATGATTCTATGATTTTCCACTTGTACCACTTCACCCCTGGTACAGTTTCTTTCTTGTGTCCCAGCAGATGTGGACACTGAAAGCTCACTCAAGAGGGCTCAGTGATGCTATAGGTTTGTATTACAGTTTGTGCTATGACATTAACAAAAGTCACCCCTATCCAGGCAGGAGTTGCATCCAACTCAGTGTTGCAAGTTGTCTGAATAGAAACTGTCCAGATTAACACTAGTAAGGGACACATTTCTGATGAAAAAGATATGCAAATTAAGTTCATTGCTTCTGTTTCCACTGTTCTAGATGGCTTTCATCCTTCCACTGATATGGTAAAAAAGAAGATCATAGAAAACCATATTAATAGTATTGCAATGTTGAATCTCAGTCCCACAAAGATTTAGGAACCTGTTTAGTTTATTTATGTTGGTACAGATCCCCTATTACTACAAATTTACATTGCTACATTGAAGTGATTTACCATCTGCACCTGTGATACATATGCCTTTAATACTAATTCCTTTAATTTCATGGACCTGGACACATGGTCAATTATTTGAGAGAGCTGTATGCCTTAAGTTGTGCACAGAAATGTCTGCTAATCTTCACTTTTGTCTTCATATTTTCCTTGTATTTTCTTGTTCTTTTCCTGGGGGAACAATGTTTGCTAGTTTGTTTTAATTATCGTCAAAGAGGATGACATTAATTGACATGTGAGACTGGTGCATTTTAAAACATTTGCATTTCTAAAAATACATTGACCTGAATGTAAGAAAATCAAAGTTTTTTCTTTGGTTGATTTTTTTCTTTGTTGGAAAAAGAAGTCTGAAGGCTTAAGCCCACATTATGAACCAAAATGGTCTTCCAGACAATGATTCTCTAAATGACTCTCTGGGTTCCTGAGGTCTCCTTGTGTACATATAGTTAACTTGTTAGTAATCTTGACATCTAACACGAAGACTGTGCAATCCTCCTATCTGGTGGTTCTGCTTCTGCCTCACTCCTTGCTGAAGTGGCTTTCAGAAGGCATATGGGATGCTGAGGTATGAAGTGTGAGGTGCAGTGGGGAACATACCTGGTGCCTGCCTGGGCACAGCAAAGCAATCCGTAGAGCAAGCAAGTGGGATGACATTTGTCACTGGCACTCCTTTGGTTGTGGATAATATTGTGGCCATTGGGGTACAGAGAAAATGGGTCATAAAATAAGCTAAGCATGAGTCTGTGGAAGCATGGGTGTGGGAGGAGAGAGAGGAAGAGTTGTATGATTTTATTTGTATTCTTTGGAAACAGACATTCACCTTAACATCAAAGCTTAAAGATTTCAGACCCACTTATATGATTTTCATTATTAAAAAAAAAAAAAAAAAAAAAAGGTAAATAATTCCTAGGTCTTGTTGAAAAAAAAACAAAATGTCAAGAGAACAATATCTTGACAGAAAGTATTTTTTTTGTCTAAATGAAAGTGTTTTGTCAGAGCAGATTTTCTGATTTTACGAGTTTCAGAGCAATTATTTTTTACTTTCTCATTTGAAACTTTCTCTTTTCATTCTAGCAATGTCAAAATATTTCATTCTGGTATTGCTAAAATGTTTCCTTTGGTATATTGTATTGTAATGTTTTGTCACTATGAAATATATCTGAATGGTAGCTAAGAAAAACATTTTGGTAATGTCACTGCAGTGGTTTCATATAAACATCTTTTAAACTTTCCACTGCATGAAACAATTCATTATAATTTTTTGTATAGCTTGAGACTAAAACAGTAAAATTTTAGAATTTCACATCATACCCAAAAAGCATTTAAAATGAATGCTTTAAATTATTTAAAATGAATTTAAAATTAATTCAAATAAAGCAATATTTGAGTGGATTTAGGTTGTTGTTGTTGTTTTTTGTCATTATTCTGGAGTGGATCCTCCAAAGATTTGCTTTTTCACAAACACTGTTCTCAGATGGATGAAACAAATCAAATGACATAATTATTTAACACCGGTGCAGATTTCAGGGACCTTCTGTGTCAGAGGTGAGACTACTACCCTTCTGTAGTAGGGAGTTAGTCACCTCATGAATACTGAGTTTATTGTAAACCTCTATCAGTGTGGTGTATATTCTTCTTCATCCAGTCTTCTGATTAACACTGTACTCTTGCCTAAGACTAGTTCAGAAAATAGAGTTGGAATCTGTGTTTGCTATACCTGACTCCATGCATGAACACATTATCAGAGTGAGAACCTATTTGCTAATTTCCTCACCAGAAATATGGAAAGCTGCTAAAATATAACAGTTGATAGCAGAAGGGATATTGGATGAGAAATAAAACACTGTAGAGCTGATGCAATGGTAGCAACAAGGTGAAATGAGAACTCTTGAAGTGCAGTTGTTTGGGAAGTTGCATTGACTGACTGTCAATAACTATCCCCCTTCAGCCAGCTGTATTGAAATGGTGTAACTGTTACCATTGGGAAGGGTGATCTTTATATTAATAATTTTATTTTCATCAGCCCCATTTCTATGGTATTTGTTTTTGCATCTTTAATGAAGAAAAACATGAGATGAAGCTGAAAGGTTGAACTACATGAGACTTAAATGATGATTAGGTACAATATACCACTATATGCATACCCACATTACCATCCTGCCATGCACTGGGAGGTAAGTAAAACTGCAGAATGCTATCCAGGTGTTATCTGCCTGTCACCACTCTTTAGTTACACATGCAGTGTCCACAACTCCATTTCACTCATTTCATTAACATTCAAAAAGAAAAAGCATCTGTATATTTGTGGTGGTTTTACTTGGGTGGGCGGCCGAGCTCCACCTCAACCGCTCTCTAACTCCCCGTCCTCAAAGAGCAACGGGGAGAAAATACAATGAAAAGGGCTCAAGGGTTGAGATAAGGACGAGCAGATCGCACAGTAATTACTGTGATGGGCAAAACAGACTCAGCGTAAGGAGATAGTAAGTTTTACTGCTAATTACTAACAAGCTAGAGAAATGAGAAACAAATGAAAGAAACCAAAAGCACCTTCCCTCCCATCCACCCTCTTCCACCTCCCCCCGAGTTCCACAGGGGAACAGGTCAATGGGCGGTATGGTCAGTCTATAGCACTTCTTCTCTGCCACTCCTCCGTCACTCTCATCCCCTGTGCTGTAGGGTCCCTCCCACGGGATGCAGTCCTTGCCGAACTGATCCAGTGTGGGCTTCCCACAGGCAGCAGCTCTTTAAGAACTGCTCCAGATACGGCTCCATACCACAGGATCCATCCCTCAGGAGCAAACTGCTCCAACCTGGGTCCCCCACGGGCAGCAGCTCCTGCCAGGTCACCTGCTCCTGCATGGTCTCCTCTCCACGGGCTACAGGTCCAGCCCGGAATCTGCTCTGGCAGGGGTCTTCCACAGACCACGGTCTCCGTCAGTGCAGGTCCACCTGCTCCACCATGGTCTCCTCCATGGGCTTCAGTGTGGAAACCTGCTCCACCATGGTACTCCATGGGCTGCAAGGGGTCAGCCTGCTTCACCATGGTCCTCACCACAGGCCACAGGGGACTTCTGCTCTGGTGCCTGGAGCACCTCTCCCCCTCCTTCTTCACTGACCTTGGTGCCTGCAAGGCTTTTCCTCACTCTTCTCACTCTCCCAGCTGCTGTGTCACGCAGTGGTTTTTTTTTTGTTGTTGTTGTTGTTTCCCTGTCTTAAATATGCTCTCACAGAGGCATGAACAACATCAGTTATTGGCTCAGCTCTGGTCAGCAGTGGGGCCCTTACCTAACATGGGGCAGCTTCTAGATCCTTCTCACAGAAGCCACCCCTACAGCCCCCTGCTACCAAAACCTTGCCACATAAACCCACTACAATATTAAGGAAAATAATAGATGTACATATATGGATAATAGAAAGTAGATGTCAGATGTCATTTCCTAACTCCTTGGAAGACTTCGCAAAAAACTAAGCTGGGACAATGGTGGTTTAGTACCAAACTTTTCCATATAAAACTGTAAGACGACATTCAGAGACATTTTAATTTCCAGCTTGATGACAGCTTCATGTGTTCTATCAACAATTAATGGCAAGAATGAGGAAAAATACCAGCATATATATGCCAGATGTATTCTGAGATCATCTTATCCCTCAACATGCATGTGTTCTGTGTTTACCTCATAGTGGGATAATAAACATGTGGAAATAAGCAATTTGGTTTTATTTTCTGTTTGAAAAGTAAATTGATATTTGCAGTAGGGGAGATCAGAATGTTACAGATTGGTTACCCAAGTTACTCAGTGCTCTTTCTTTGAAACTCTGCTTACACTTCCATGTGCATAATGCATCTGACAGCAGACTGAGCCTCACGTGATATTAGCTTGAAGCCTTCTGGTACAGAGAATTTTATTTGTGGTGCTAGCTCTGAAAAGATGATCATGTTGCACAAACTGCTTCCCAAACAAGTCATATCAACATTACTTTGTTAGACCTTTTTCACCGTAGATATCAGCCTCCAGGGCATGACGCTTAGTCCCATCAGCAGAGAAATGCACTTACAACCCCACACAGTCTTTTTTTCACAGCCCATTGAAAAATATAAGGGAAAATAGATTTCTTGGAGAGGAAAAAGCCTTGCTCTGGGCAGGCCAAGACCCTTCTGGCCACTTATCCAACAGAATAACAACATGAGGTTGCAGGGTTCCTGTGAAACACAGCCTTTGCTCTCAGCGAAGCTGGAGGGCGTACTCTGACTGCAGGTGTGCCGACAGCAAGTTTGCACAGCTGCTGGGTACAGATGGTTTGCCTTTGAAGGACAAGGACCACACATTTTTGGCAAGGGCACAGCAGTAGGGCGAGGTCAGTCAGGACAGTGCCTCTCACAAGTGTAATGGCACAGAGGGGTTAGGAGGAGGTTGGCTGCAGGCCAGCATTGGTTGAGCATTTTTCATTCTCTGTCCTTTTGGCCACTGCTCCTAATTTCAAATTGCTGCTGAAATGTAAAGCATCCACTACACAGTAGAGAGTGACAGATAAGCAGTTTTTAAGAGAGGATGTAGGCACTTTTCACCCGTAAGATAACCTTGTTAGAATTTTTCTGAAACTTTGTATGCAGCTATATATTACCATGCGTGTAGTAGCTTAGTCCAATAAACAAAACAAAACAAACAAAAACCTACAAAAACAAACAAACAAACAATCAAAACACCTTTAACATGGTCCTCTATCTCCATATTGTCAAGGCCCTGAGGGTACTTCCAGCCCTGAATGCCTCCTCAGCAGCCCTCCAGCCTGCCCAGGGCCCAGGGCCCAGGCCCCTATGTCAGCCCCAGGGCCATGCGCCCCTGCCCCAGCAAGGCCTGAGCAGGCCCAGGCTCCAGCTCCCCACAGCTCTGCCCTGCCCAGCCATCGGCCCTGTCTAACCAGGCCCACCCATGGGTCCACATCACCACCAAACCTTGGCTGATCCCCAGGGAGGTGCTCAGGGATGGGGCTAGGGCTCCCATGTTGTCGCCTGGCTGCCCAGATCCTGGTGGGGCAGTGGAATGGGCCCTGGCTGCCAAACCCTCTCCTGACCAACTCCACAGGGAGCCCCCATGGTCCCCAGCACCAAAGGAACTTCCCTGCTTTTGCTGTTCCGTGAGATGTGTAAGAATGGTCAACTGAGTGGACAAAACCAGGAATGTCCCAGAGTGCTGAAGGATCATGGCCACACTGAGTGATTGAAATGTAAAGTGATTTCTGACTGCGTGTATTCAGCTGGCCAGCAGAACACATCAGTGGTTTGCAGAGATACAGCTCTGTGTGTCTTTCCCTTAATATTTCAAATATAAGAAATTGAATTCAATGTACCAGGCACATATTTTCCTTACAAATATTTGAAAGTGCAAAACATAGCTTATAGTGTTAGGAATGGAAAAATATATAATTGAGTTAATATATAAGATAGCCATGCTCTACTCATGAATGGATCTGACAAAAGTCTGCCTTTAATCCTGCAGGTAATTGAAGAATTCCAATAGAAAAGAAAAACTTCTTACTGCATTTTTCCATCCTTTCTACTGAAAGGAGATATTCAGATGCTTCTAACTTCCCCAATCCTTTTTAGTTATTAGCTCTTCAATTTCATTGCAATTATTTAAAACATTTTTGTAAAAATTCTTTAACAGTCACAATGATTTATCAGAGTGGTTGCTTCACAGTTGACAGGTCAATCTATAGATACACTTGAGAATGATAATAATTATAAAGCCCTTTACAAAATATCATTCAAAATAGGGTTTTGTTGCATGCATTTTGAATGTGAGTTTAGTGCTTTCTGATAGCCATTGTCAGTCCAGGAAGATGAAGTCTGCCTTTTTTTTTTTTTTTTTTTTTTTTTTTTTTTTTTTTTACTATCAAGAAGTACTTGATAGCAAAAAACCCCAAGTAGAACCTTGCTGATTTTGGTGCAACACTAGTCTTAAATGAGACAGATATATGGTCTCCACAGATATACATCAGACCTTGATTTTTACTGAGAACCAATATGAGAGTCAGTTAGTTCCCATTTAGTAATGTGCAAATATTCAGTAACTTGCAAACATGACTTACTTGAATTGGATTGTGCCTGCACACTGATTTCAGAAAGACAAGTGAACAGTCAGGTACTGGTAATGATTATCAGCTGCTGCTAGGCTAGATTTGCAGCAGAGATCTGAAAAAAGTCTCTGAGAAGCCTTGCTAATTAACCTCACATTAAAAGGGTCTATCTGTAAATTCATACAAAACTGAGGTGACAACTACAATTTTAACAACAATGATAATTAGACTAACGCAGTTCCTCTATCCCTTCTCCTCTTCAGAGGTTTAACTATTTAAGAAAATACAATTTACATTTTATGCTGTATTCTCAAACAACAGCCCATACATAATCTTATCCTTTTATTCAGCTCCAATCTTTATGCTTCTTTAACAACTATTTTCCAAGTCCCAAAGGCTCAAGTTCATTAATGTTGCTCCACAGAATGACATTTTCCTTCTTAGGCAACACTGCTTATAAAAGTAAACCAAGTGGAATTTTACTGGCAAGGACACAGTGAAACAGAAATGCTTGATCACTGTTTTTTAAACCCTTTTAACAATTTATCTGAAAATTGGTACTATAGTTAACACAGTGCTTGTTGAAGTCATTTTGATGAATGCTTGTAAATTTTTTGCTTCATGTACGATACTCAGATCAAGATGTCGCATTTTCATTTGTGTTCAAATGTTCAAATAAATTCAATATCGAGTTTATTACAGCACTACATTTGCATATACATATATATATATCTATTTCTACTCACATTGTTGAAGTTAAACAAGTGCATTTACAAATTTGCAAGACTAATAACAGAAAGTTAAATGAACTTGTGAAGGATATTCAGATCAGAAACTCAATGTATCAGACACTTTTTTTTTTTTTTGTGATGGTGGTTTGTGTGTGTTTGGATTGAAAAAAAACATACATTCTTCTAGGTGTAAAAGACATTCTTCTAGTGTCTATAAACTGTAGAAATAATAACGCATATGCCATACAATGATATTTCTTTAACAGTATGCCTGTAAATTATAGCCGTAGGAGATGTGCTCAAACAATAATGAAGGATGGATTTACAACATGATCAAATCCAGCTCACATTAAAGTGAATCAGACTTTTGTTGTAAACTTTAAGGGGACTCAGGAAAGTTTCTAACAGTAAGTGCAACATTGCTACACCAGGAAAAAAAAAAAAAAAAAAAAAAAAAAAAAAAAAAAAAGCCCTCTTTGGTGTTTTAGACAACTACTAAACTACTAAAATGTATTGAAAAGACTGGAATATGGGAGAAGAAAACGTTGCTGGAGTTCTGCAATATCCTAATTTCAGTAATGATCAGAGCTCTCTGGAAGTAAAACACTTCATGTCCAAATTAAACATTCCTTCCACTTGATGGGCAGTTTTTTTTCCAAGTGTAGGTATATTTATACTAGGTAATTTGTAATGGACTATAAAATTAATCAAAATCACATAAAAATATGGTGAAGAATACTTCAAAAATGCCCCATAAACAGACTATTTTATTGAGGTCTGTATTGTAGAAACAGCAGCATTGAATTCAGATTACTGTGACAATTTGGCTTTCTTCACAGAAGCTTCTAACAGGCTTTCCAAGAGAGAAAATTTCAAATAATCTGCCTTTGGGAAAAGGTACTTGGTCCCTAATTCTTATAAATTAGAAATGAGAACTAGACACCTAAATATCTTTGAGGATAGGGACCTAAATATTTAAGCATTTACTGCATATGACAGTAGAAGCCAAAAGATGCCTAATGATAGCTATGAAAATGTAATTAGGCACTACTTCACAGAGAGTGCTCAAGTCTATGCATGAGGCAATGCTGATTGCCTTTGTAAATATGGTTATGACTGCTGTAACTGAGAGGTTATTTTGTAACTTTTTAGTACAAGGGTTTTAATACAGGATGTGTCATTGTTCAATAAATAATTCTTTTTGGCTTTTATTTTTATTTAGTTTCAGTTACTTAAAGGCCTTTTTATTAAATATTCAACATACATTTTTCTCCAGAATTAAGTACACTAAAAATCAAACCTAAAGCGAGCATTTCACTGCACTGCTTTATACGTATAGCTTTCTAATAAATCTTCAACTTTACAATCATAGCAGCAAAAATGTGTATAACAAAAGACTATCCATCACAAGCACAGTTTCATGAGGAAGCCTGGGACAAGATTTTGTGCAGTTTGCACAAATATTTGTGTTCCCAGTGGATAAGCAGGTCACCAACTTGGTAAGTACTAATCAGTAAATAAGCTTGTGGGTTTTTTACTGCATTTAGACTGCTGACTTTCAGGTTTGCTTGAATAGATTATAAAACTAATTCTAAGATGAAAAGCTTTTTAATCAGTTCTGACAAAAAAAAAAAAATGCAGTCTCAAAAAGCAGTTGTGAAAGATGGAAAGAAGTTACCTCTTTATTTTCAATACCAGTGGAGTCTCATTTTCCATTTACACCGTGTGATTCTTGTTAGCTGAGGGAGTTGCCATAAATTAGTTAGTATCAGATGAAGTCTGTAATACAGTCACAAATCCTTTTTGCTTCAAAGCAATCATTTTAAAGCATAAATTACCACAAGGAAAGCTTTTATGTATTTTTCTCTGACTGTTTATTCATTTTGATTTGTAAAATAATTAAAAGATAATGTGAGTATCAGAATCCTAGATAGCCAAAGAACTGCTTTTAATATGGGATGGGTCATGCAATGTGGGCAGAATAAATAACAATAACTTTTTTTTTTTTTTTTTTTTTCCAAGGGAGAGAGTACTACTCTAGATTGAATTGGACTCTTACCAACAACTCCATTACCTAGCTTAATCAAACTGTGGAAAAAGTGCTGAAATGCCCTAAATGGTCCAACAAAACCAGAATGTAACATGAACCATTGGAAAACACATGCCTGATTTTGTAGGATTTAAAAAAAGTTGTTAATTTTTAAGACTCAACATGACTAGCCCCAAGTCTGTCTTTGAACATGCAACTGAAAAATAAAAGCATATTTAAGGGGAATCAAAGCATAGATAGGCCTTTATGAATAGATAATCTGTCATCCAGAATTGCTAACCTCAGACTCTGAGCATCTTTTAGATGCTATTATAAAACCAATTTTTTTCTGAAATGGGCTTTTAATAATGTACAAATATGTCATTAAATTATGTTTTTCATTCTAAAACATTACGTCTCACTGAAGGCCTGCTGCAACATTTGAAATAACCAGCCCCAAGCTTTGACAAACAACTAATCAGATAGTTTTAATAGTAGAAATTACAAACACACCGTAAGATATTTTCCATGGGTGACTATAAGTGAAACTTGCCCTCCAGAACAACACAGACTAACAGGAGTTACCAGTTACTCTCGTTGCTCTTACACCTTACCTTGATTTGGACTTCAGAGGTTTAAGTGTTCAAGAAAGATCTGTAATTAGATGAGCTGCCTAGACATCTATTCTGTCTCAAATTAAGATTGTTTATGGGAAAAACAAACAAACAAACAAAAGCAATAGTAACAAAAGCCATGTGAAGTATTGCCAAAAGCATAGAATTCTTGAGAATACATGAGATTCTCAGAACTGAATTAACAGCAGCCCCATAAACATATATATATATATAATATATATATATAAAAGAATATATATCTGGGGCATATCAGCTGGTGTTTAAGGAAATAGGATGCAGATATTTTACTTAGCACAAAAACCTCAGGTACAGCACATTAAGGGACCTGCTCATAAAGTTAACTAAACATGTTGAGACTTCTAGCATTGAAGTATTGCAGACAATCTTGCTAGGTCTGTAAAACTATATGGAACAGATTTAGCTTTTAGTTAAGACAGTGCTCCACTGTCAAATTACTGTAATGAGATTTTGGCTACTGATACAGGCAGTCTGGAGTGACAGAAGTGTCAGTCATGCAATTTTCATCTGTCTTGATTGGCTTCCTTCTAACTTTCTCTAACAGAAGAACAGTGATCAGAACTTGGCCATAAAGAGGCAAAATTATCTTCCCTCCATTTTGTCCCTGGGAAGAGGCAGAAGATGAGATGGAATAAGAAGAAGGAAGCAGCTATACAAGCTCCCCATCTGGGTTTTAAAGACAGAACAGATAACACGTGTGAGGCTGTGGATCAGCTGTTGAGGAGCGGATGAGTCCCATTTTAAATTCTGCAATGTTATGCCTATTATCAGAGAGAGGAAGGCATGCACAAACTGTGACCTTCCCTAAGGCACTAGAATGTGAAAAAAAAAAAAAATCCACATAAAAAATGGAGAAGCAGAGAAAACAGACTCACATTACTGAAAGGCTGGATTGATATAGGATTGAATGAATCTAGTTCATAGATTGGGACAAACTTGGGGGGGGGGGGTGATAACAGGGTATTAAACAGACTCGTGATAGCAGAGGAGAAACTATGGTCTCCATATTAGCTGTAGTGCTGTAACCCAGTCTGCAAGTTGATCTCAGCCAAATTTTCTAGCAAGAACCCCTGTGGTGGGAGCCAAAATTGCATTACTGGAAGTTTGTGAGAGTTGGCACCCACCAGGGGTATCCAGTGGGAATCCAAAAAGAGAATACAGACAAAGAAATATGATCTCCCCCCTGAATAATCCGAGGACGATTTCATGGCTTTTCTGAGTCTGACTAATGCTTTTTTTTGTTGTTGTTGTTATTTAAGGCTGGCAATACTTAATTTTCCTACTCACTTTGTTAAAGTAATAAACACTGATAATCAAAATACAAAGCTGAAAAATATTTTTGAAATATCATTGGGCAAAACTTCCCACCTACTCCATCTCATAACAGTCTTTATGAAAAACAGGAAGGTAGAACTGAGCCATGAGACAATATCTGGCTGGAGAGTATGCCCAACTGCTTCAAACTGGGCCAAGCTCCCTTCATCACCATCTAAGACCATGCGCGGCGTGCCTACAAAAGTCTTCCTACAACTGCTCTTTTCACTGTGTCTGACCTGGTTTTCTTAGGTAGTTTTATTCTGTTTTATTCTATTTAACTGTTATTTTCAGACAAGTAAATTTCTTCTGATATACTACTGTGTACTTGAAGAGATTCAAGTCCTTTATCTATGCAAAGTACAAGTGAAAACATACTTCCTTTCTACAGATTATCCTTAATTTCCTGTCCTTCAGTATTTGCTTATGGATCATCTATGAATTGGTGTTAAAGCTGATCAGCTTTTTGTATTGAATACACCACGTTGTTGTTTTACAAACTAGCAAACATGAATAGGGGATTATGCATCTTCTTAGTGTCCATGTTTCAATGCACAGCTTAGAGCTCGGTTTCAATAGGGAGAGCAGGCACTTCACTTCACCATGTCTACCTCCTGGGTTTGGCTGTTTCCCCTGTGGGGTGATGCTGTCTTTTGGTCTGGTCCTGTAAGAGAAACTGGGTGTGAAAAGCATGGTCTGAATGCCAGCATGGAAACAAAACTGAAGGGAAAGAACTGGATGGAGGGGGGCTGGAGGCTATCGGCCTTGCTGACATTTCACGGAAAGATGCGAGGAGCCGAGGCCATCAGTCAGCATATTGGCCCTTGACTGGGACAACAGGGGACTAAGCCTCCCCCTTTTTTTTTTTTTATCAAACACTCGCAGAAATGTTTCTTGTGTCCTCTCACTGAAGCAGGCCTGAGGAGCCCGCAGGTGCCACCAGGCTATGTCTGAGGGACCCTCAGGTCCGTGACTCACCAGGCCACCAGGTCTGCGGGGGGGAGGTAGGGAGAAAATCCCGAGAAAATCCTGATCTCCCTCCCCACCCTCGCGGCCGGACCAGCGCCTCGGAGGGCTCCCTACAGCGGGGCTAAGCACAATTTGCGCGCAGGCCGGGGGAGCAGGCGAGGGCCGCCCGCCTGCTCCTGTCTCGCGGCGCCTCCGGGCCCCCATTAGCTCTCTAATTGCTCCTCGCGCATCGATCGGGCGGGGGCGGGGGGCGCAGCCGCCGCCGCCCCGGCTCTATTTCAGGGCGGGCGGCGCGGCTGCGCACCTGTCCCGTCCCGTCCAGTCCCGTCCCGTTCCTGCCGCCCACCACCCCTAGCCCCGCGGCGCTCCCCCGCCTGCCTCCTTCCCTCCCTCCCTGCCCAGCTCCGCACATGGCTGACGCGGGGCTCCCCGGAGCCGCTGCCGCCGCCGGGGGGGACCCTGCCGCCGACGAGTTCCGAGACATCATCCGCAGCCGCTCCGGTAGGCGCCCGCGCCCCTACATCCCGTCCCATCCCGGCGGGGGTCGGGGGGGGTCTGCGCCGCGGGAGCGTCGGTCAGCTTTTATTTATTTTTTAGTGTTTTCCTTCTTATGATGTCTTTAATTAGCTCAACTTTCCTCGAGCACGGAAGGAGCTCGCCCGCCGACGAGCGGTGCTCGCTGCGGCCGGAGCGATGCTGGCAGACCCCCGCTGTCCGTGGAGGGTCCCCCCGGCCGGGCAGCGAGACCCGTCGCTAAACCCGCGATCGGCGGCAGCTGTGAGGTTCCCTACCCCC
>NC_048893.1:117819249-117867206 GCF_011077185.1 Oxyura jamaicensis
CCCCCCCAGAAGCCTAAGATAGAGTTTCAGGTGCCTGGGCTCTTTTTGCTTAGTCCTGGAAAGAAACCAAATCCGTGGTAGTAAAGGTATTTATAGACCATTCAGCTCGTTTGCAGCACAAGTGCATGGGGTGTTACAAATTAAAGTAACTCCTCTTGAAGCTCTATGTGCTTGCCCAATAAGCGAGCCTTAAAATAACAGTGGCCTCGTGTGCTTGAATAACTTGTGAAACAGGCCAATTCTTTGTGTTAAGAAACAGCAGTAATAATGAAATACTTGTCATGTTTAATGGGATAACTAGAACTGCTGTGGGAACTTTAGCTCTGAAAGTATTGGTGGTGGTGGTGTCTCAAAGGAAGCCCCTTGTCCTGGTAGGGGTTGGGTGGCTGCTCTGGTTTTGTTTTTTTCCTCAAGTCCTGCTTCTGGCTCCCAGGCTATGTCTTTTTGTCTACATTTCTGTAGCATGAGGAGAATGTGAAAGGGAAAAGGTGAGCTGCCTCAGTAGTCGTTCCTACTGAAGCTGGGGGTGCTGACCTTTACAGAGGCACATGATCCCAGTTCCATACTTAGCTCATCCTATAGCTCGGGGGATATGGAATGCAAGGCAAGTATGGCACAAAGCAAAGCCCCCTTAATTTAAGAGGTTGACCTGTTAGCATGCAACTGTTACTGGTTGGAGATGAGAAAACTTGAAGCATTACGAAAAACACTTTTCAGGTCTGTGCAGTTAGTAACTTTACTGTTAGATGATTATGGCCATGAGTTAACAGCACTTTCTTGCACCTTTCTCTTTATTTTTCCTATAGCTAGCAACTACTTTCAACATTATTTGCTTTAAGAATTTGTAATTGAGGACAGCCTCTGAAAAATGATTTTTTACTTATGTTTCCCAATTATTTCTTACATTCTCTGTTTTGCTCTGAAAGTTTGTTTCCAAATAGACTTTGTTGGCAATATGCTAGTTGCGTATTGTAAAAACTGTAAGATCTCAAATGACTCTAAAATATTTCTGCAGTTTTTTTGCTATAGAGTAATATTAGAATTTAGATGTTAGCAGTAGAGAGAGAGAGCAAACATTTGTGTTTCTTAATTGGACACAATTCCTGTGTCTATTCCGGATGATGAATCAGAAACAGGATCAGTTTAAGGATCATAGAATTGTCCCAGACGTTTATAAGCCCAAAGAGATGAAAACATTCAATTTCCATGGTGATTTTCATTTTAAGAAAATGAAAATTTTCTTAAAAATTTTCCCCCACCCCCCAGTGATCTCTTATTTCTTCTTATCTTTCATTGTTATAATCTAATTTTGAAATACACTACTTAAAATATGGCTACACATTTGGGGACAAATAGTAATCGTAAATCAGTGTAGGCTTTTGTGGAAGAAAGCTGAGAAGAGCTTGAGTTTGTAAGCCTGAGGATAGGCTCGTTTTATTTTAGGGCTTTCTGTAACCTGTTACCTAGGTAAGGCATTAGTGCAGTTGTGATGCTCCATTTGTTTAGACATGCATCCACCTTAAAGTGTTTTGAATTGGAAGTTATAAGAGGGCTTCTTGTGAGTGAAATGCTGGCACAACCTCTTAAACCAGATCGTAATTGTAAGGATGCTAAACTGTTCTCAGGTGGCCCTTCAGAGGCCTGCAGAAAGAATTTTGTGATCCATCAGGGAAGTTCTCAGTGACTGGAAATGAAGCTAGCAAAAAAAGTCCTTGGAGAGTAAAGGCATTGGATACAAAAGTAGTTTTAAGAGTTTGTATCCCACTTGTTTTTCATTCTGTGTATATTAATTTCATGCTTCAGGGGTCTGCTGCTTTCTAAAATGGTGTAGAGGATTTTTTTTGCCCTCCTGAATATAAAACAAGACCTCTGGTAGGTGCAGGGCTTGCCTTTTCATTGAGCTAGAGAAAAAGATAGAGCAGAAAATTTTGATGCACTGGCCATAATGACATATCCAACACTCCTATTCTTTGAGGTCTTATTCAAAAGCTTAGAGCACCAGTGTTTTAATATGGGCTGATGCAGGTAGCATTAACCTGGGCATCCTGCTGTCAATTCTGAGTAAAATAATTGGAAAAATTATGAGGACTCGCTTCATGTAAAGAAACAGTAAGAATGTTAAAATCAAAGGTTGTTAGCAAAATTTAATGGAAAGCAGGCTCTGTCAAATATTTATTCTGTTAATGAATTTCCTGGATAAAAGAATTTATCTCAGTATACTGAGACAAAAAAAAAAAAAAAAAAAAAAAAAACATTACTAGCAAAGAAATGCCTAGTAAATTGTTTAAAACCCACAAGACTTGTACTATGAAAGTAGCCATCAGGGAGTTGTAATGGAATTGGGTAATCCCTGTTGTATCTCTCTGCAGGCATAATGACTAGTTCCAACACTAACTCATCATTTTTCACTTGCACTCACACAGGATGGTTTGAGTTGCTTGGGTGTTCAGAGAAGATTCATGCAAATACAAAGCGTAGGAATGAGGAGTGCAAGCTCCACTTTAGGAGTGAGTGATGGCATTGGAAAAAAATGTGGTCATTGTGGTTTCAGCATGTGCTTCTAATGTAGAGACCTGATACAGGTGTAGGAAAGTTATTTTAACTTGTGTACATGTCATGGCTGGATAATACCAGAAATTCTGATGCTTCCTTAGAAGGCTATTCAAAAAAGAACATGGAAAAGATCCACAAAAACTGAGAAGTAAGGAAAATGTCTGTGTAACTCAGCTGGTAGTTCTCTTACTTTTTTTTTTTTTTCAAGCTAGGGAAATTACTTTATTTCTTTGAATGATTACATTCATGGGAAGAAAATCCTAAAGGCCTCACAAGGAAAGGTGTAACAAGGATGAAAAAATAAAAGCTAACAAATTCAAAGCATGCAGGATCTTGAGCAGTAAAGATGGTTAACATCTGGGACTAGCTCTTCCATCTCTAGAGGTATTCAGCCCAACAGTTCATACTTGTTTCCAAGTTAAGTTTTATCCAAGTATGAGTTACTGGGCTCCATACTTAAAAGCCTGTCATAAATCATCAGTCCAGCCATCTGTCTTATGGTCCCTTCTGGCCATAACTGAATTTACTTGTGAATCTTCTGTTAATAAAAGGACATTTTTCTATCGAGCTTCTAGTGTAATGCTTGCTGCAGAACCAGGCTTTCCGCAGACCTGACTGACCACCCTGCTCCTTACTGGTGTGAGGCTTTTGCTGAGTCCTCCCTTTGTCCTGTGTGTGTGCTCGCAATGCTTAAGATATCACTACGAAAAACCAGAACCCATCTGGGTCTCAAAGTGAGTGGACTAAGATGGATCCAGATAGATTTAAAGTTAGCATTAGAAAAAAAAAGACAGTGAAGTGCAAGCACAAACATGTAAAAGTTGCATTCATTTCCAAAATGTTTATAAAGTGAGCCAGTCAAAGTGTGGATCTTTGATATATAATAGTTGATGTCATGATTATTGAACACATGGACACCATGCTCGTTGTCGCACCAGGAAATTGCAGAGAATAAAACCTATCTTTGATTTAATTTCTCAGAAGAACATGCTGTTTCCATTGCCTTAGAATTTTTCCTGGCTTCCTGTCAAGTACCATGATCATGTCTAGAATGTATTTAGATGCTCATTACATGTAAAGTGCATTTGGAAGAATTATTTAAAAAATAATTTAAATACATTTCAAAGCAGAGATTTTTTTTCTGTAATAAAAAACATACATGCAGTAAATGCTTTCTAAATCTTCATTAAATTGAGATTTCATTATTACTGTTGCAGAGTTTAGTAACTGTAGTCATGATTAGCAACAGAAAACCCTCTAATTTCTTCACTGTTTCATATGCAGCTTATAGAAAAAGGGCTTAAGACCTCATTTGTTCTTAAATTCTATCAAAAAAATATGTGGATGCAGAGCAAGCTGCTGTTATGGCATGCTGACTTTGTTTAGAGGAATGATTTGGTGTGGCTCAGGGTTTGTGAGTAAGGACGTTATCCTCACCAGTCTTGCATTCCCAGTGCAAAGTTGCTGTGATTTGAGGTTTTGACTGGAAGACAACTGGTTGTGATGCACAGAAAAACAATTGTTGAACAGGAATTCGCGCTAAGCAGTGTTAAACAAGTACATATTCTGGACACTTGGTTTCCTGTTGTACTTTAATGCCATAAAAAGGTATAGATGCAATATAGAGAAGTTATACAGGTAGTTACATATGGTTGTTCTTTCTCCCTATGCTCCCCCCACCTTTATCAGAGTGGGAACTCCAGGTGACTCAAGCTTTGAGTACCTGTCCCAGATGGGGTAGTGTGAGTGTATGCTTCTCCCCTTCTGCCAGCACTTGGAGACCTCTCATGGGTACAGAGAAGCAGCACAAGGCTGTACTCAGCTTGCTTGGCTGAAGTGCATGTCCAGCTCTAGATGATGATGCGTGTTGAACATTAGTGGTATGTCTGGTGGAAATCAAATGAATCAACAAATGGTTCTGATCCACAGAGTGTATATGCTGTATTTGAGGCTTTCCCTGAACAGGGAAGCCTCATGTGCCCTCACAGTGCTGCATTGTGAGCATGCCGGAGGGCTGGGACAGAGCGTTCACCATGCCTGGGTGTGCATACCACTTTGCTGCATGAGGGTGTTGAAAGGGCACTTAAGGAATTCTTCTGGGCAGAAATTTTAAGTAATCTCTCATCTGAATCTGTTTCAGATTTTGTGGCATGCTTACATGGCATTGCTGCCCCAGCTGCAAGGAGCTGGATCCCCTTCAGAAATAAAAGGAATATCTTTGCGGCTGCTGAGGGTGGGGATTTGGTTCTGATGAATCACAGCTAGTGCTCAGCAGGGAAGGGAGACTTGTACGTGCTATCTCTATTCCTGAACGTGCAGTGTGTGGGAAGAACTGTGGATCTTGTCCAAATGGCTCTAGGGGCTGAGCCAAGCTACCCTATGAGGCAAACTATGAGATCCATAGTTATAAAGCTTGTGTGTGTATTAAAATGAGTATTTATTATAAACTCCAAAGTTTGGGTTTGGATAGATATAGTTGCATATCAAAAAAAGAAAACTGTGCTGACAACTCTGAATGAAAGAAATATGGATATAAACGATTTGCATGCTAGTTCTTGGCCTTACCTGTTCAGCCATATTTCTGTGGGACACTTACCGCATGCACAGCAACTGTAGAACAAAAGCTGAGAAGTAACAATGCCCTTGTTTATCCCACTTCTTGTGTCAAGGCAGGACATTGCTGGGTCTTGCGAACAGAGTGAAGTGCTGGTTATAGTCTTAATCCTAGGGTCTTACAACTTGAGCCTTCTGGTAATGTTTACAGTTGTAAGCAGTAAAGGTGTCTTTTAAGGTGTTGTAGGTCACTTTTAACTTGCATTTAGATATGTAAAAGGTTCTTCAGTGAAAACAAAAGGATTTTGCTGAATTCATGACTTCATCCTATGCTGTGTACTAATGCATTCAAATCAACCTCCCCCCATAAAACTTGATATAAATATTTATGTCCCTCTCTTGGAATTAAGTTTTCAGGCTGGCTTGTTTATCTTATTTCAGAGTATGCCTGTTACTTCCATTATACTCTTTATCAGAAGGAGGAAAATCTGACAATGCTTCTTATCTTGGTACAGAGGATCACAGAATCATCTAGGTTGGAAGAGACCTCCAAGATCACCTAGTACAACCTCTGACCTTACACTAACAAGTCCTCCACTAAACCATATCCCTAAGCTGTACATCTAAATGTCTTTTAAAGACCTCCAGGGATGGTGACTCAACCACTTCCCTGGGCAGCCTATTCCAGTGACTAACAACCCGTTCAGTAAAGAAGTTCTTCCTAATATCCAATCTAAACCTCCCCTGGCACAACTTTAGCCCATTCCCCCTTGTCCTGTCACCAGGCACATGGGAGAATAGATCAATCCCCACCTTGCTACAGCCTCCTGTAGAGTGTGCTAAGGTCGCCCCTGAGCCTCCTTTTCTCCAGGCTGAACAGTCCCGGCTCCCTCAGCTGCTCCTCATAAGACTTGTTCTCCAGACCCTTCACCAGCTTCGTAGCCCTTCTCTGGACTCGCTCAAGCACCTCCATGTCCTTCTTGTAGTGAGGGGGCCCAAAACTGAATGCAGTACTCAAGGTGCGGCCTCACCAGAGCCGAGTACAGGGGGACAATCACTTCCCTGGACCTGCTGGCCATGCTGTTTCTTATGCAAGCCAGGATGCTGCTGGCCTTCTTGGCCTCCTGAGCACACTGCTGGCTCATATTCAGCCGACTATCAACCAATACTCCCAGGTCCTTCCCTGACAGGCAGCTTTCTAACCACACATCTCCCAGCCTGTAGCTCTGTTTGGGATTGTTGGGCCCCAGGTGCAGGACCTCGCACTTGGCCTTGTTGAACTTCATACAGTTGGCCTTGGCCCATTGGTCCAGCCTATCCAGATCCTCCTGCAGAGCCTTCCTACCCTCGAGCAGATCGACACACGCACCTAACTTGGTGTCGTCTGCAAACTTGCTGAGGGTGCACTCGATCCCCTCATCAAGATCATCGATAAAGACGTTAAAGAGGACTGGCCCTAGTGCTGAGCCCTGGGGCAATGCCACTAGTGATTGGCCTCCAACTGGATTTGACTCCGTTCACCCCAACTCTTTGGGCCCGGCTATCCAGCCAGTTTCTAACCCAACAAAGTGTACGCCAGTCCAAGCCATGAGCAGCCAGTTTCTTGAGGAGAATGTTGTGGGAAACGGTGTCAAAAGCCTTACTGAAGTCAAGGTAGACCACATCCACAGCCTTTCCATCATCCACACTAAGCATGTCACTTTGTCATAGAAGGAGGTCAGGTTCATCAAGCAGGACCTGCCCTTCATAAACCCATGCTGACTGGGCCTGATCTCCTGGTTGCCATGCAAATGCTGCATGATGACACTCAAGACAATCTTCTCCATGAGCTTCCCTGGCACTGAGGTCAAACTAACAGGCCTATAGTTCCCTGGGTCTACCCTCCAGCCCTTCTTTTAGATGGGCTTCACGTTTGCTAGCTAGCTAAGGATACCTTACTATGATGGCTGTAAAACTGGCTTTTAGATATTCAAGCAGATTTTTTTCCTCTATCTAATCAGTGTAAACATTATTCATTTAAAAACCACGGGGTCTGCTATGTTCAGAAGTGCTGTTTGCTTGCAGCTTCTGTCAGTACTGTCATCTCAATCTGAATACAAATGGGAGGTGGGAAATCACCCCTAAAAACATTACCAAATGTCTCAAAAGTTAATTCCTGTCAGTAGTAGTCTCTTTGGAAGAAGAAATGCTTACTCCTGAGCAACTGTAAAGGTCATCTAAACAGCAGTTTATATTAATGTATTAATTTTACATTTTGCTCTTTAAATATCTGTATTTTTTTTGTGAATTGTTTGCCTTCTGTATACTGTTGTCTTGGCAACAATATTTTTGTACTCCAAGAAGTTCTGAGATTTCAAATGTAAATTGAAAGAAACACTATAGCCAGGTTTCTTAAACTAGATTTAGAAATAGAACATTCATAAACAGTTGACATTATGGTTTTGTACTTGCCAAAGGAGCAGTGCATCTAATGGCTGATTGCGTCCTGTGACTAAGTACCCACATCTTGTGATTGACCTTATGTCCTGCTGGACATTAAAGATAATGTAATTATTTTCATTAAAGGAGTCTTCTGTAATTTGGATTCCAAGTTGAGAGAACTCAGTTCAACAGTTCTCCTGTGCCTCTGTCTTCTTAAGGTAGGAATCATCACTGACTTGAATCAAGTGATGATTTGTTAGTGGCTATTAGCAGTGGTGGGGGAACTGGTATTAACTTTGAAGTATGAATACCATTTCCTTGTGAAAGCAAACCTACTTCCCACCATGTGCCAGTGTTTTCCTGTGTAGTGCTCCATCCACTGTTGAATTTGTGATTTTTTTTTTTTTAAAAAAAACACCCTTCCTCATATTTCTAGAGCTTGATGAGCAATCTATTGTTTTGTGTAATCTGGCAAAAAGTATTGTACTGAATTTCAAGGTTAGATTTCTGCTGTCCTTCTTATTCTATATGATTGATATCAAGAGCATGATGTGATTGAGTTATGCTGCAGCATGCAATCAGATACCATAAAGAGTATTATCTACATAAAGTCTTAGAAACAGCCCAGCAACCACTTCCTAAGTGCGCTTTGGCTTGGATGTGGAAGCTGCAGTTTAGAACACTTCAAAATATTGCTTTGTTTACTGGGCAAATAATACACTGGCAGGCTAACTTATTTTCTTGTTTAGAAGGATGATTGAATTGTAAAGAAATGTACATTAAGTACTGCAAGTTTCTTTTGTTCATTGCTTGTAAAAGCTGGCTGTACCTGTTGCTCAGTATGTAGTGCTTGGCAAACAGTCCAACTATCCAAAGAGCGCACTGGCAAACATTCAAGACTGTAGTGTTGCAGTTTTCATTTCTACTTTGTAGGTGGAGAAAAAGGGAAAGAAAAAAGTAAAACAGACACTCTTAAACCTAGTGTTGTACCTAATATTAAGATAACAATGGGGAAAGAGGAGAACAGCTATGAAGAATGCTAGTTAGTGAAAACTTCTAGATGAGCTGTAGCCCCAAATCAGCTTGTTGAAAAGACTGGCACTGTTTTATTCAAAAGGCAAAACATCTTAACAAATGATCTCTTTTTATGTCTAGAGGCAGTGTATTAACAAGTCAAACTGTTAGCTGGTACTTCATGGCTTTGATATGTTTTGTTAGATGGATTCTGCCCTTCTCATTCTCTAATACTTAGATAAACTTGGTATCTTGATATTTGGAGTTTATCAGATAACAATGGATTAATATGATGTTTGGGCTTCAAGCTGTAAGATCAGTAGGAGCAGGCAAGCATAATCAAGTTTTCTAACGAATTTATGTTCAATAGAAATTTTTTGTCTTGATGGTTCATGTCTGCTGAGAGCCATCTTCATAATGTGCTTTCAGCCTTGCAGGCCACACTTCAAACGGTGAAGAGTAAATCTGTTGTACCTGTGACCAAAATCTATTTCTTCATTCTGAAGTGCACTGTATAATACAAGGGACATCTTTGCTTTAGACTGTCTAACATCACAGTAAACATGGCAAGGTTGGAAACTGAAAAAAATGAAGTCTTCTCTACATTATTTTTTTTGTTGTTGACCTTCCCACACCCCAATAACTAGGTTAATTCAGTTAGGCTTTGAGGGATCTTTCTCCATTTATCTCAAGTGTAATATTTTGCTGAATGCTAGGGGGAAATAGCCAAGGATTGGGAAAGTGATTTTCAAAATACTAAGTTCCTCGGCTGAACACTCAGAAGGATCTCAGTGCTAATGCTGGACTTTGTAATATACAACAAATGTTTGTTCATTCTTCTGTTCGAAGAGTGGGGGTAGTGAAGGTTCCTGGGAGATAAGAAACTGTGAAGCGCCTGGCTAGACATTGAGATTCCTTACTTAATGTAACAAAAGAGTACATAAAGGATTCTCTTGAAACCGGCAAGGAGGAGGGAGGCCCCCCCTTCCCCCCTTTCTTTTCATCTTTTGTTTAAAGTCACTGTTGCAAGGCTCATGTAACCACTTCTTGATAAGTTGTTAACTAGTTTGGCAGCATCCTGCCTTCCTGCTTCATGCTGGGCCGACATGACCAGATAAGGGAAAAGAAGTTGAGTCACAATGCAGAGGAAGACTACGGCCTTCATCTTCACGACCACCAAAGGGCCTGAGACGACCCCCTAGCAACAACATGCGCAGCCGCAGAACATACCGGGATGTGCCATGTATACCGGAACCACCAGGTGATAAAAGAAAGATTCTGGGGGGGGTGGGCGCATGCCGTTGGAGGAGCGAGACTCCCCGGCCGCCCAGTGCTGTTTTGCTTGTTGGCTGCTTGCTTAATAAAATCATTTACATTGTTGGACATGACCCTCTCTGTCAATTAATTGAGAGCTAATTTATAACAGACTTGACCTAGTCTGAAAGTGTGTCCTGTGAATCTGCAGAGGGATTTGCTGCTGCTTTGGGATCCTTTGCTCATGCTTTTCTGCATCCAACACAGAGGTGAAGAACAACTCTGTGTATGAAGAAACTTTCTGGTCTGCTTACCAGTCCTTACTGGATTTGTTGAACATATGTTGGTGCAGTCATATTTGTCTTGTTTGACACTCTCAGCAACAGTGGCCATAATGCTGCAATGTACCCTGGTCTCTGGAGTAAATTCCAAGTTCTCTCTTGGTTTTCAGTAGCTGTAGAGGTGGTCAGTAGTGCAGAACACAACTGCAGGTGGAGGCACAGCTCTACTGCACTGAAACATGCTGCTAAGCATCTGCACACTGGCTTCCTCAGAGCTGTGCGGTGTGGACATAACCAGATACTGCTTTTGCTGAGGCAGGCTCCTTCCCCTTTTAGGTGCCAAAAGTAATTGGAGAACTTGGCTCGTTAGCGATAATTAAAGGAAACACTGGGTACTAATTGGGTTCTAATGTCCTACAGTAAAAGTTGCTTAACTTCTTCCATGCCCCCCCAGCTCTTGAAAAAACCTTTCCAAGGATCTGTTCCTTTGAATATAAACAGATGGGAAAATGTGATGGCCCTTAGGCAGTTGTCTCCCTTCCTGCTGAGCAGTCCCAGGTAATCTTCTCTAGAATTGCACTCCTCTGGGTTTTCACCAAGTGTTCTGTTATTTGGAGAAATGAGTCCCCAGAAGGAGTGGTGCTAATTTGCATAGCAATGTAGAAAACTAATTTGTTGTTCTGGTTGCTATTTGCCTGATGGTTAAACAGAGGCATAGATACTACTAATGCATTCTTGTAAGACTGAGAAGTCAGTTAAAAACCATACACCTGAGCTATAGACCCCTTTTCATCAAGATTTCCTTCGTGGTTAATGTGCCTTCCTCCAGATAAATTAGCAACCAAGAATGGAATACCAATGTCAATCCCGTTCTTTAAGCTCTTAATATAATCTCCCTCAGGACATTTCAGAGGAAAATCAGCTACAGTAGATCCCCCTTAGAAACTGGTTCTAAAATAATCCTTTGCTTGACTCATTTAGCCTTATGTAAAATATTCTGCTGGAAAGTTCTTAGTGATGCGATATGTCAAGATTCCAGTCATCTGTCATGGGAAGAAATAGAAGGTACAATGTATAGACACATGACTTCTGCAGTCAAACAACATTCATATTCAAAACATAAGCACTCAGCCAAAAGAGTTTAAAGCTTCTACAAATCTAGAATAGTTTTTAAAGTTCCAGTACTTAAATCTTGTAAAAGCACTATTTTTTCTGTATTGGCTTTTAAAAGTAATTTGGCTTAATTGATATTAACATTGTATTTCATCTCTTGTAGCTGTTGTAATTTAAAAAATACTTTGGATTTTAAAGACTACTAACTTTGTGAAATTCTTCATAGCATTGGTTATAGTAATAAGAAAGGGATGTCTTTGTGGTGTGAATCTGTATGAACACTGAAATCTCAACTTTCTTATGAAAGATGAGCCTATTTCTCCTTCTTCCAAGATGTCATACCTTCTAGCATCCTAAATAGGTAAGACTATACTTGAAACAACAGGGAAATGGTATTTAAAATTCATGCTTTGTCTTTCATGAGTAATGCTTTCACAGCTGGCCAAAAGGATTCTTCATTCTACATGAAATTGAAAGAATTTTTAGCAAATGTTCTCTTTTAGTTTAAATAAAAAAAAAAAGTGAAGCTCACCATGAATTGCAAGCCACACATCAGGGAGCCTAGCTTCAACAAAGCTTGTGATTACTTGCTCATATATCCCATAACAGAGTCAGGCGTATCTTCTCAATACAGGCATGTATGATAGAATATAAAATACCTGAAAACCTTCAGGTTCTCAGTCTAAAAGCCCAGACAGCTGCTTTGATTCTCACACTGCTGGATGGGCAAATTGTTTCTTGGCCACAGGTATAACATATTGCAGTTCTGACTTTGTGGTGTTGATTAACTGCTGTTAAATCTACTTGTAATAGAGCAAGATGAATTTATCTGCCACATACTTAATTTGTAGATGACTATTCTCTAATTGCACGCAGCTTTATCTTACATGCACATAGAGCTTAACCTTAAGTAGGCTTTCCTCTAAGAGGATTCTTCAGCTGGTGCACCTACTTCAAAGATGGATGTGCCCCTGCTGTGTACCTCAGAGCTTGATTTATAGCTCCATCCTATGGAGCTGAAGGTCTCATCAGACCTTTATGCAATTCACAGAAAACTGGTAACAATGCTTAAAAGTGAAGTTGCAACATAAGCACTGGTTGTTCTTGGGCAGTGTGGATACCAGCAGCTTGAACCATAGCTTGGACACATAACATGTTAACCCTAGTCACTAGACCATGCCCCAGGAAGAGTGTGATAGCTTTTGGAACTTCTGAAAACAGAATAGCATGTGGATGGTAATGTATTCTAGAACAAAATATGGCTATAGTAGCACCCGAGTAATTGAAAGCAGTGGGTGGCTGGGTATTTCAGTGAGCACGTGGTGGCTTTCTAGCTGGGAAGGCTGGTTTGTTTGCTGCAAATGTTCTGCCTGTGGTTCCTTGCCAGAGCACTGTTAATAAAGGAGGGTTGATGCCTTAAAATAGACAAATGTATTCCCTGTATATAACACCATAAATGTGTGGTGGGTAGTGCTATTGTTGGAGTGCTGCATTAGTTAAATGTTCTGCTAAATACAACTCAAACAAGTATATCCTATGTGCTTCTACCTAGATAAGTACAAAACATGTAGAACAGTATTTGAGAAACCTGCAGTATGTTAAAATCTAAACCAAGAGTGAGTGGATGGGCAGGAATGTGTAATTCCTATGTCTCAGGTATGCACATACATGTGATATATGAATAGAGATATACTCTGAGGGGGTAGGGGAAAGTCTAATTTAATTTCAAATTCCTTATTAAATATTTTCATGTAATTCAATTAGGATGTTGTTGGCAGTAGTTTACAGAACACTTGTCAAAGTAAAGAGCAAATTGGCATATTTTGTTTTCAGAACTTCAAGTGCCAAACTATTTAAATCCAATCACATCATAAAACTGACACTGGAAGTAAGCCTGTAACTTTTTTTTTTTTGATTTAGAGTTTACTTGTGTAGAAACTAACTTCATGGGTGTTTCATGCAGGTGTGAGTGTGACTGAAATGAGCATATCCCTATACAGGTTTGTTCTGAGCCAGAAATTCAATGTGTATGCAGCTTGTTTAATGAAGTGATGAACGAAGTACATTAACCTGAATACATTTAAAAGCAACAAAACCTGTGAGTTATCTAGGCAAAATTATGTGTGGGATTTGATCTGTTACTCCCCCTAGCCCTGATGACAGGTTTATCCACTTATTGTTGTTCATAAAAACTTAAGGAAACTAATTTTAACAGTTGCCGCAATGCATATGTCTGTTCAAAAACAGACTATTCAAGCATGAACCAAGAGACTTAAGAGTCAATTATCCAAAACAACTGAAAATGCAGGTGTATAAAATGTAACTATGTAAACAACAAGATTCTTTCCTATGTAAAAAAAAAAAGGCTCAAATTTATTTTGTCAAGAGTTTTGTATTTGACACTTGTGTTATTTCAATGTTGAGTTTCTATCTCATGAGAGTTTATTGGTAGTGTGTAGAATCCCTCACTTCTAAAATGTATCACTTATATTTAAGTAATGCTTATAGGTTAATTTATAGTGTACACTCATAGTGTACAGTACTCCTACACACAATCTTGCTTATGATCCTTGGAGTAGGGTACCAAACTCTGGTGTTCAGTGAAAAGAATGCATTTTTACTGACTCCACAGATCAGTGTCTATGTAAGATTTATTTTTCTGAAGGAATAAAATACAGTGATTTATGGTTTAATGTAATGCTGTTGTTCAGGTTTATGTTCCAAAGCAATAAACACAGTAGACTCCCGGTTAAGAGAACTGTATTTTCTTATGTTAGGAGAAAATTAGTGCCTTATAATATTTAATACCCATAGCTTTCTTTGATACAAATGCATCTTAATTAGAAGTGATAATCTGGTCTTTTGAAGACTAAAGAGTGTATACTAGTTCAGGCATAATAATTGATTTTCCTCTAAGGTATTAAAAAAATAAATAAAACAATACAGAGTAGCTTCTTCCTCTAATCAGGGTCACATTTTAACTGTGTTCCTTGGTCCATTAATACATCTTGAATTCTAGGATATCAATTAACTGATAGTGGAATGGACCATGCCTCTTTGCTTTGTAGAATTGAGATGGCTTATAATGACCTTGAAAGCTTTTATCAAAAATATGATACAGCTATAATGAAATCACAGTTCAAATGAAAAAAAAAATGCAAGAATAACACTCACAGAAGAGTAACAGTTCAGCTTGTCTTTCTTCTCCTTTATCCAGCCTTAACAAAAATGTGCCAGTGGAGTTGAAGGAGAGTACTGATACAAGATGCAAGATGCCCTCTGTCAATACGGTGTTTGATCAGAACATGTAGAATACTGATTTTTTCCCTTCCTGGCAGTTTTTCAATTTTGTAAGGAATCGTAACTCTTTTGTTAATCTCAGCAAAAATGGATTTGTTAAAATTTCTCTCCTCGCAGAATAGGAGAACTGTATTATAAATGCTTCCTGAATTTAGCCATTATTTATTTACCAAGTGTGTTGCTATTGTAAAGATACACAAAGTTGAAAGCCATAGCCCCAAGAAGGTACCCGAGAGGTGTGTGCTTCTGTGGTCTTCCTACCTTCTGGATTCTGCATGCCAGTCAGAACAGAAAGCAAGACTGGGAAAAAACATCCAGCAGCATACCCTTGATGTGTGCTGTGGCAATTAAGACTGAAGCACAGGGTAGAATGGGGGGAGAAACAGGTTCAAGGCTTTTCATCAGCAGCATTTTCCTTGTGCATGCATAATTTTTTGTACCGGGAAGAATACACTGGGACCAGGTGTGTTGGTAACAGTGGTCAAATGGATGTGGGGAGCTACTGTTTGCTTCATAGATCGGTTCTGGTCTGATAGTAGGGATTGGGCAAGCCTTGTGGTCTGCTTTCCCTCTTTATGAAATGGGAAAAAAAAAAAAAAATACTTCAGGGTATTGTTTTAGGAAAATGTTGATGTACTGGTGGGAAAAACACATCAGAAGTGCATTAAGTTTTATTGCATTTGTAGTACAGTAAGTAGCTAGCTGGTGGGGTGTAGAGGAAACAAGATGTTCTGAAACATGGAAAAGGTAGTGTAGAAAATACCCTCTCTTTCAGGAATGCAAACCATTATATTTGTGAGATTTCTTTTTCCTTTTATCACTTTTCCTGAGTCCCTGAAATAATTTGGCTATACTGAATCCCTGTGTTTTTTTTTTTTTTTTTTTTTTTTTTTTTTTTTTTGTAAAGAACAAAAAAAAACTCAATCTTATACACTAGTAGACCTGAAAAAGTAGAAATCTATCAGGCAGGCCTCTGTTATTTTGCCTTCTGTTTAAAAGCAAACCTCTGTACTAGGGGGGTTTGTCTTACTTTAATATTATGGATTGGCAAGGGAGGTTCCACATTCTTAAGTTAAGCCCTGTGAAATTTTTGTAATAATTTTAGAGGTAAAGTGACATATTGACTTATGAATGCAGCCCGTAAAAATAGTGTAGCAAATGTGAACAGTAGGAACTCCTTTTGGGTGTGGGAAATGGACTGAAAAGAGCAATCCCTGTTGAAGAGAGACACAAGTGGTTGTGCAGAAGCCTGTGTCCTCTCTGGTTCTGTGCAGAACTGCATGGGTCCCTCAGGTAACGTCTTCATGATTTTTTACATGGTTATATGAAGAGATTGAGTGAGAGCTGTGGTATATGTAGTTCACGGGAGCAGAAGAAATGAAAACCTTCCAAGAGAAGAATAGGAGCGGATTTTATGCAAGTGATCAAAAAAGTTGGAAATAGGCCTTGAAAAAAAACGAAGGATATATGTAGTATGTGGCATGCAGCATTATGGATTGCTCTTCTTTATGAAAAATACAGAAAATTCTAGTGTCCTGGATTAGACCACTCAAGAAAGCAGGGGGAGGAGGAATTGTGTGCATGGTAGTAAAGCGATGGATATTAGCCTGAATTGTTCCAGGACTTTGACAGGGGAGTATGGAGTTGTAATTAAATTATATAAAAAGTCTGAAGAATGTAAACCACCTTAGTGCGAAGATGTCTCTGTAAATGAATATTTTATTTGCAGAACCACATCTCCTGCTGTCAAGTTCCACAGCAGATTATGATACAAATCCTACTTAAATGGTTATGTAACTAATTAGTGGTAGATGTTATCAACTCACTGTAGTTTTCAAAATGTTTAGTATTCAAGACCCGTGTTGTATGGGGAGAAGGTTGTATGGTAAAGGATGTGGATTAGAATTTTGGTCACTTTGTGTCATCTTATAATTCTGAAGTATGAAATCTCTGTATTAATGCATTGCCTAACTATAGCTACACAAATTCAAAAACGTTAAGTACAAAAAAAAGCCTGCATAGCATAGAAGACTGGATCCCCATTGCTTCACAAGATGACTCTTCCCAGAAGAAAACAATACACTTCTGGTAGCAATTCTCCAGTGACATTAAAGAAATAAGTTTTGCAGGGGGAAAATATTATATGAATAATGGTAAATTGAGTTTATTTTAGAAATAAACAATGTAGGTTGCATATAGTCCTCTTTTTGAGGGGTAACTAGTATTTTTGAGATCATAAAGGGGTGATAGTTTGTCCATGCTGCTTCAGTAATTGACATTATCTTAATTTGTTTGGAAGTGATTTGCTTAGAGGGTAAAGCTTTTTAAGGCTTGTTTACTCTTATATCCTTTTGTAGAGATTTGTGGAGTAAATATTAAAATGCCAGCATGCTGTAAATGAGGCTTTTAAGCCCATTTTTTAAAGATTTGAGATTCTTGTATTGTCAGATGGCTTACATGTGTTTATGAAAACCTTAGTGTGTTTTAGGGCATGTACTAGGGCAGCTTCTTTTAGGGCATGTTTTAGGGCAGCTTCTGACCCTGTCTATGCTACAGCATTTCAGTATATTCCAACTGAACATTAAAACCTGAATTAGTCAACAAGCTCATTCTCTGATCAAAGTTGTTAAAGTCAGATCCCAACACTTCAGGTTAAGTTCTGCTCCTACACCCGTGAGGACTGGGATGCATCAGGACTCTATCATGGTAAGGAAACGAGATTTGCTCAGTCTTGCATAGTCTTATTTTTGTTGTTGTCTGTTTTAACTAGGTCTTCATTCACATCACTTTGTACCATAAACTGAAACCCAGTGAGCTAGTTGTACTAAACCCATGTAGTTTTGGTTGTGATGGAGTGCAATTCAGATTGTAACTCATGGCCAGGTATGGTCTTTGTCTGGAGCTAGCATAGGCTCAAGGAGTATTAGTGTAGGAAGGAGAAATTCCCAGTTTGGGGTTTGTTCTAGTTTTTGATTCTTTTAGCTGTGATCCACCTACATGCGTTGCCTTAAAGGTGTGTGCTCTGGCATAGCAGTGTAAGCAGTTTAATAGCTCTTGCTGGAAGAGGCTTAGAAAAGAGAAAAGATATGGAAAACCCTATTTGTCTTCAGAAAGACTTCTTTTAAGTGCTCTTCCATAACAAGTTGCTTAAATATTTAATGCAGCATAAACAAACAGGTTCTTTTACAAGGAATACCTTCATTAAATATCTACTCAAAGGAGATGCATATATTTTATAACATGATGGCAGGATTGGAAGGTGCTTATCTAAGAAACAAGAGATGTATAATATGATTAGCAAATAGATATGTAAGCTTCTAGCTTGCCAATTCTTTCAGGAGAACTAATGGGATTGTAGACCTTATAAGCTTTGTAGCTGAGTATTTCAAAATCACACTAAATGGAGCAAATGTAAGTTAGTGCATGTACACAATAATATATTTTCATCATGGCTCTCAATCTTACATGTGTATGTGTGCAATTGAATTTCTAATGAGGAATTTAACTTATACTGTAATTCTCTAGGCTATAAATTTTGGTAAGTGGTTATTTTCTCAAGTTCCATGTCCTGTATGTCTTACTTTCTGTAAACCTGCTTTTTCAAATATTCATTTCCCTGAACAACCTCTCTGACTTGGCAACAAAGGATCCCTTTCAGTTCCTCATCTGTCTCCAAGTTCTTGTCACAAGTCCTTGTCCATGAACTGCTTGCTCCCCCTTTTTCTTTAATGCTACCTATAGTGCACTTCATGTGTGTTAGCTTGCCCTGAGTGGTAAGCTATTTGTTTTCAGACTTGCATTTGATTGCTAGGTTACATAATTCTGGTTTGAAATGCATGGCCACAAGAATCCATGAAACTCTCCTGACCACAACTACAGGGTTATGTCTCTTTCCAGCTTTTTTGTATAGCTGGTACTGAATCTGGGAAGCAGGGTGAACAGAAGGGCTGAAAATACTGCTAAAGAAAAATGCCATACTGTGGAAACCCCAAAAGCTGCTTCTGTCCAATCTTACTTCAGATTAGTTTGGGAATAATCTTTCCTGGTTTTAAAAATCGGAGACTTGTTTTCCACTAGACTATGATCCAGTTTCTGCTCCTTTAGAGACTGTTGTAAGGCTCAAAATGACATGAGATTTGGTGCAGTTTACTTTTCTTTTAGAAAATACTTCATTACTCTAGTCTGTTACTCCCTCTGAATCAGTTACATTTGGGAGCAAAATCTAGGTGGAACAGAAAGCTGTGACACTGTAGGCAGCTGCATCTTATGATGGCTCAGTTATCAGATTTTTACTGTCAAAGCTGTTTTGTACCCCCTCCCTCCTAATTACCAATTGCTGCACTATTGGAGTCCAATCTCAGCTATGGAGAAAATGATTAAGGGAGGAGTGAAATACAGTTCTGTACTGGAGTTAATGCTCTTATCTGTTAACTGTATAACTGGTCTTTTTTTTTTTTATAAATGATGGAGAATGTCTTGAATTGAATAGCAAGTCTGGGCAGTCATTCAGCAATCAACAGCCCTGTGACACCAGAGGCTGGAATAGGCATAGTAAGCTTTTTTGCTTGCTCTACCCATCCCTATCCCTTGCCCATCCACACTGCCTTTAATGAAACGTACTCTTTTTGAGTCCTGTGCTTTTTTTTTAAGATGGATTTCACACCTATTTATGATTTCTTCCTCCTTTGCCTCCCTTGCAATAAATAGTAGTATAGTGTTGCCTTCTGTAAAATACAAATGGGATTGATGTCAAATAAAATCCTGATAATGGGAAGGAGCCTTTAAAATAGTATTTTTCTTTGATTTCTGTGCTTGAAAGATCTGTTAGTTCTTGGAACATCTCAGAATAACAATTTTCTGCTTTTTTTTAAACCAGAAGAACTTTCTATGAACTCTACCTTTGGTACCATCTCTTAATGTTTGTTTACTCAGGAATTCCTAGATAATACCTAACATATGATTCATTTTAAGCAGGGAATTCACAATATAGTGAGTAATCTAATTGGTTATTGCCAAATAAATATTGAGTTGGTCAGTTCTGTGGTACAGGTGGGGCTGCTGGCTTAGCAAGCCTCCTTACTGTGTTTGCTCTTTAGCTTTGTTTTTATTATTTTATAGAAGTTATACAATTCTAGTATAACTGTAAACAAATCCACACATTCAGGAACTTGAAAATATACAGAATCAGATCAAAGTAGCTTGAGATGTAACTGGAAGATGTCTATGAGTTGGGGGTTTGGGTGAGGTGGGAGGAAATCATTGCATCACTGTTCCTATTGAAGTAGCTTTACTTAAATTGGATTTTTTTGAGGAATGTTCTACTGTTCATACGTAATTACTAATCACCAGGAACGACATAAAATAGACTGTCCCCAAGTCTGTGCCACTGACAATGAGGATCGTTATTAAGATGATACATCAATGATGAATATGGTTTTGGCAGCACACGTTGTCCTTGTAAAATGATAAATTTGGTTTTTCCTGTATGCTTTGTATGATGTCAAAAACACCTCTGTTGCCTTTAAAAACTGAGTATTTTTTCCTCTTGTGCAATAATCTTGCTTAGTTCTGCCTGTGGTGCTTAGTTAGCCCTGAACAAAATCACTAGACTGCACTAGTCAGAAAAGAATTGGGCTTAAAATGAACCATAAAAATGAAACAACCCTGTGTATCTATAAATATTTAAGTACTTTAAAGCAAAATATCTAGGATATAGCATACTATGTAGATCCGATATCCTCAGCTAGATCAAGAGATGCTCTGTAATTGTCATGTGGTTACTGTCATTGAGAAAGAGGAAGCAAGCCATGACTGCTTGACAGCTGTCATCTGTGAAGGTAAGTGTGGAAACCTCTAGTCAATAATTACCCTTCATTAAGCACCACACCTCAAGTGGGGTTTTCATATCACAGTATTATATCTCTGAAACACTGGTAGTTATTCAGCTTTGCTCATTACCATCATTTTGCTGAGGCCTGGGGAACCAGGTCTTGTTTTTTACCCAATGGTCACTTAAAATCCACCTGAGAACTGCCAGCCAGGGCAGTCAAGCTCAGTCTTGTGTTAAATTTCATAATTAGTGCCTCTGTCCTGTGTAGTTAAAGGGTAACTGTCCAGTTAACAGCAAAACCCCAACTCTCTCATGTTGAAGGTAGTCAGGCCATCTTTGTTCTCTTCAGACAGCATTCATGTCACCTAGGCTGTTGTGCCTCTCTTTCTGAGAGGCATGAAGCATTGCTCCCATTCATGGGGGCTCAGACCAACTGGCTGATTCTTGGCACCTGTGCCTGGCTTTCTGCAGGAGCAGAGAGATCTTATCCTCCAGATCCTGAATAAGATCTGCTTGCATCATTAGGTGCTGGTATTTTATGAATCTTTCTTGGATGATATTAATATTTATGAAGTACTTTTTATTCTGAAGGTAGGAAACACAGAACACCTTTGGGAGCTACTGTTCTATTACTACCTTACATTGTAGATGAGAAAGTAAATTGACTTGCCAAAGGCCACACACAATCTCTGAGGAAACAGGAAATATAACGTGGATCCATCAAAGGATCATTTTACCTGCACAGTAATACCTTTTGCTTTAGACATAATAGCAAGAATATTGGAAACATAATATTGGTCAGAACTGGAACCATTAAAAAGTAATGCAAATACAAGTAACTTTTCTGGTGCAATTATCGCATGAAAGCAACTGTAAGAAAGCGTTGAAAACAGTTTGTTTCTATTAGTAAATTAATGCCTCAACTGTGCCATCTGACAGTCTGCCAACTGATTTTTGCTTAATGTTGAATGAGCTGGAGGCAGAGAGAGTATGTGCCAGTGGAGAAGCCAGCTTGGTACTGTAACTCTTTTTTCATTCTGTTTCAAATAGTCTGCCTGTGGCACTGGACCTACAAAATAAGATGTTTGCAAGTATTTCACCTACAAGAGTGGGGAATTATTTGTAGTATTTGTGTTGCTAGGCTTTGACAGATTCACATAGAAGAAAAGTCTGATCAGCAGAGAGAAAGTATACCTTGTATTTCTCAATTAATTTGAAAGTAAATGTTTTCATCTTTAACAGTTTGTTTTTGGCCTGTTGGGTCAGTGTTTGATCACTTGCAATTCTGAAGTAGGTGTTATAAACAGGAACACTTCACAGAGGGACAGCACCTGAAATGTGAATCTTTTTAAAAGTATCAGACTGCTATTTTTGAAAACCAGCCTCTTTCTCTTACTACTAGAGCAGACATGGGACATCAGCAGTCTAAAAATGAGCAACCCTGAGAAATATTATGTCTGTAATGATATATTATTGATGCGTCTTCCCATTAAGTACTTTTTAATGGTATTATGTTAGGAAAGCATAGCTTTGCTGGAACGTTTTAGAGTGCCTAATGTGCACCACATAGTTCTGTTGGTAAGCACAAAAGCAGAAGGCTTCTTACAGTACAGTGCTTCCATAGGTTTGCATCAATACAACCTTGCATTTGTCATTAAAACAGCATTGTCCAGGATCTATTCCCTGCCTTAAATGTTAAGGAGTGCTGTAGATAAGAATCATTTGCTAACCGCACTACTTTTAAGGCAGCTTGCTTTTCAGCTTTCCCAGTGCTCTTCCTATTGCTATTAAGGACATTTGTAAAAGCTACAGGTTAAATCCTTACCAAGAATGAGTAGGCACCAAAGTACGTATACGGTAGTTCTTCTCTTTTCGATTTACTTTGATTTCTCTTGATTATCTAGCAAAGGCTTGTACCATTTTGTACACTACAAAACTGATGATCAAGAAGCAAGAATAAACACAGCTTGGTTCTAGTGAGCTTACTTGAGCAGAATGACACAGTTGTCACTATGCATGTCTTAGACTGGGATGCTTGTAGGTATCTCAGATCTTGGGTATTTCAGATCATTGTAGTGACCACTTTAGGGTAGTTGCTTCACCCTTGCTGCTCACAACAGTAGCAAGTTGTGAATTGCTTTGTTGGGCATGTGACATGGCATGGCTTTGCTACCCCTTAGGTCCAAAGCCATGCTCGCTAGCATTCTCACCCAAAGTGTACTGAAATGTTACAGCTGACTTTTCAATGGCCATCAAAACACAATTGTTGTTGGCATGGGCCCCGAGAAGGTAGTATATAATGTAAATAAAGGCAGTAGGTTGCCAATTTGCTAAATGTCAGGCAGTTTGAAACCCCTTTTTTTGGGTATAGGAAATCCAGATCACAAGACCTGTGACATATTAATACAGCAAAACGGAGATTGATAGATTGATGTTGGCATGCCTCTCAGCTACCAGCTGCCTCATAATGACTCTCCCAGCCATGATATGAGTAGGAATGATTTCTAGGCTTTGACTTTAATTTTAGAGTGCTTATTTATGTTTTGGTAATATTTTATTTAATAGCTTGTTGAATTATTCTTAGCATTCCTGAAGACTTCTACAGATCATTTTTTGGACCAAAGACAAACCAGGTGGTAGGTCTAAGATAAATATCTCAGAGTATTGACAACTGGTACAACTGGTCAGTGACAGCAGATGCGAGATTTAGTGGAAGAACAGAAGACTCTAGACAGTTCCCTTTTTATTTTAACTCAAAGTCCTATGGTGGGTCAGTGCTGGAGTCTGAATCATGACTGGTGATGAACAGAGGTCAGAAGCGCAGAAGGCATGCTGATTTCCTCTGTTTCCTTTACCATGTTTATACATCATGCACAACAGGATACAGTGCTGCCACTGGCCTTCTGATGCTATCCTGCAGTCATCGTAGCCAGAAACACTTGCTAGCCCTACTGGTACCCACTCCTCTTGAGGGGGAGCAGAGCTGAGGGTTGCTGATGACTGAGCCATCTGTTCCAGCATTTACCCAGCTTCTTTCAGAGCTTCGTGCTCTTATATAGCTAAGCTGTTATTAGGTGGGGAGTCAGTGCAGCATCAACACTACAGCAGTAACTTTCATAGTTTCTAATTCTGCAATCCCTGTGTCACTGCCCTCTGAGATATCCCCAAGTTTTGGGGATGTTTGGGCAAAACTGAATGTTGCTGTTTGGATGATAAACAGAAAAAGATGGGTAGAGCCAGGGAAAGAGTTGATGTTGCACGTGTTTCTTCCAGGGAAGGGAGAGGTGCTTCTCACAGCTCCCTAGGAGCAAGCGTGATTGTTTTGCACATTCCAGTGTCTTGGGAAGAGTAGCAGAGCTAAGGGGGTATGTGTGTGTACTTGGGTCAAATGTTTAGCTGCTGGTGGTTGTAGCTCGTCACACCTGGCAGTGTGGTGGCTTCTGTTTCTTGGCTCTAGGCTTTTCACACGTAAGGAAATGAGATGGAAAAAAATTCTGGGGGTATGGGGAAACTTTAGTCATCTGTAGGGCTAGAGAATTAACTTTTGTGGCTTATTCATAATTTTTCTCCAGATGAATTCTGGAGTAAACAATGGCTCTTTTTATTTTCATCTTCCTTTTGACAGTGTTCTTCTCTATGTCCCCCTGTATTTAATATTCAAACAATGTAGATTAATCAGAGCTTATTCCCACATAACTAAGTATCATGTGTGTGCTTCTGTTAGGTTTTTGTGTCTTGGTGGTTGTTCTAAGCTTATAGTTACGTGAACTTGACTATGAAAAATAAAAACCCTTAACTTAATGTCTCAAACCATCCTTGGCTTTATTCCTGCCTTTTCATGGCTCTCAATCTTTATTCCTATCAGAGGCAGAATGGAGCAAACGCTGCTTCCAATTTGTGCTCTTTCAGAGAATGGACTTACCCTTTCTGAAAACTTTGACTGTGATTGTTCAGTCTTTGTATTGGCTTGATTGTCTTCTATTGCAGTATCATGGTTTCTGTAATATCCCTTTTTAATAGCAGGATGACCAGAACAGTACAGAGCAAGCTTTCCAATAGCTGGAATGATTCTCTGAGGTATGTGAATTGAAGCACCACAGGACCTGATATTTTTTGCAGTTTTTTTTCTTAGCACTATCTCAGACTTCAGAGTCTGAATCTCTGGATCTGAAGAAATTCTAAGACAAATAATCTTCTGCTTTGAGGCTGGGGATATGAGAAGAAAAAGGAAGGCGGGAAAGAAAATCAACTGTATCCTAGTACTTATTTTCTGATAGTTAGCAGCTGATTAAAAATCCATTAACTTATTATTCCCATCTAGGTATGAAATAGATGCATATGATAAAAGATCTAAATTGCATTTAAGACCTGAATGGGATTCCAGTCTACTTCTTAATCTGGAACAAGAGGGATTTAAAAGGAAAAACTTTCTAGCTTGGCAATTAAAGCTGATAATACCTCTGCAGGTACCTGCTTATGAATGAAAAGTTAACTGGAGCCTGGTTAGTCTGCTGCTTTGAGAACTTGTTTTGTGGGAAGATTGGCATAATAATGATTGACTAACTCTTGCTGCATATTGCCAAGCTACCTGTATTTATCTTCTTTTTCATAACTAGAAGTTCTGCTAACTTTTTCAACACTTTAGAATGTTGTTGTTAATTAAACATATTGAATTAAAATCTGTCCTAGTTCTTACTTCTTAAGTTCCTGTTCCTTGTCAGTTTGTTCAGTTTAAGTGTTTCATCATAAACTAACCTATATTTTGTGTAATATACTAGAAATCATAGGTTAAAGATATAAAATGTTGAGTTTTGGTTCAGCTCAAAGAGTGCTGGGTCCTGCTCTATGCTTTTAAGATTACCAAACTTAACTAGATGCAAGTCTTCCTGTATAGTGATGGTCATATTCTCTATTCTGGAGTCCCTTGTAGTTGAGACTAACTGATACTAAGGATGTTTATGTACTTGACGGGCAGCTTGTGGTATAGAGGTTGAAATGGGGGGGGAGGGGAGTGTTTTAACAGAAATGTAAAAAAAAAAAAAAAAAAAAGAAAAAAAGGAATGTATAAAGTGAGAAGACAAATCTAGTAGAAGAGGAGCCAGAATTCCAGAATTTACTGTGATTATCTCCTAGCTGTCTGAGAGCTGGTCCCAACTGTATGGGTGGATCAGAGGGGGTGTGGTGCCAGAGCTGCTGATGTTTAGGCTGATACAGGCTTCCCCCAGCTGCTTTCATTTCCATCTTGTTCCTGTGTTTCTTGCAGTTGTCTGCTTTAACCTTTTATTAGATACCACAGCACTGCATCCTATGAACAGTAAGCAAGCTCATTGCCTGCTTCTCCTGGATGTGTAGAAACTTTTCTCTGCCATCTTCCTTTCCTCTGGGAGAAGGGAATACTCGCCAGGAATGGTGCATAACTCTCTAGGACCTATCCAAGGTGGTCCCACTTAGTGTATCTCTGCTTTTTCATTATTTTGTAGTCTTGTCTTCTGAAATACTTGATTTCCATTTGAGGCATGTATTAATGTATTTTTTGAGGCATGTATTAATGTATTTCTGAGCATGAGCAAATGCCTCTGAAATCAGTGCATATAGTTAATTGGCTTTAATGGTTTGGATCAGTTCCTGATGAGTACTTGCTTTCCTGCCGCCTTTCTGAAATGTCATTTTAGGTATCTCCTCTCCTTTAAAAGTAGGAACAAAATTTAGCTTTCTGGCTTTTTTAAATCAGCTTCTCAGAGGTAGATGCCTTTGTTAGTGAACCCAAGAGAGGATCACATTGGTAAATAACAATTTAATTAAGTTTATAGTCTGAGCTTCCTAGGCAGTGTGACAACAAAGCTAAACCCATTAGAACATCCTACAAATAAAACACCAAAGGTATAAACTGTGTGGATAACGAGCATTAAATCATGCTGAGTGCATGCTGAAGCAGACTGTAAGGTACAGCCAGGACCATACTCTGCTGCACCAGAACACAAATTCATTAGAGGGTGCATAAGCCAGGGGGCTTTCAAATAGGTTCACTTGTTCTTAAATGCTCAGCCTCTGATTCAGCAGGGTTGAAATAAAGAAATTTGTTGGAAAGCTAAAAAGAAAAAAAAAATTATCAGCAGTTCTTTCAAATTACTCCAGAATTAATATTCAATGAAAATGGTATTTGTTGCCTCAAATGGAGATGGTAGATGGGGTCTCCTTCCATGTTTGATCTGGGGAGGGTGCTGCTGCTGTAAAGAAAGAGTAAGGCTCTTCAGCAGCTACACTGTTTCATATGCCAGGCTAAAAAGCGGAGGGTGATACTAGAGCCATGCTACTTATTACCTATAGACAGCTTTCCAAAAATAATAGCAACTTCCATGTTATGAGCATCTGCCACAGAGCCATACAGCAGTAAGCTTTTAAGCACTGGAGTGGTGACAGCTGAAAGGAAATGTCAGCTGTCTAGGACAGGACAGAATATGCGCTTTCCTAATTATTTTGGACAGCAATGAAAGCCACCCATCCTAGTCTGCCTGTTAAGACAGGCAGGCTAGAGCATTAACAGTCATGCAGAGCACCTAGCCAACTTTGGAGGAGGTGGGGGGAGAATCTCAATCCTAGCTTTAATGCCATGTATGTTGCTTGTCTGCAACTCTTTTTCAATAGATGCTCCAACAAGTAGATTGCAAAGCTACCTGCCTGAACAGAAAGTGAGTGTTTCAGGAAGATTTGAAACTGATTTTTGTATGTTAGTTCATAGATATTATTTACTCTTCTTTAGAGCTAAAGAAACTGTTAAGATTGAGAAGCCTTCCTGTGGCATGCCTTTGAATACAGATCCAAACCTTTGCAAGGCCCTGGGGGTTAGCAGTTCTTAACTTGGAAATAAAAGTTCTGGGTTTTCAGGCAGCTGAATTGGATGTTTCAGAATACTTACAAAGATGGAAAGGAAGCAGTGATCTTCAAATAAACTATTTAGGATCTTCAGGAAATTAGGATATACCCAGTGTGCTGCTGCTCAGCAATTGGTCTGCCACCAAAGAAATGTTCTCCCTTTTACCCTTGGTGGATGCCATGTATTGGATTCTTCAAAACATGCTGCTAATCCTCTGTTGCTAATGCTGAGGTTGAGGGGAATGCTGTGAGTCACCCTGGTAAGCATCACCTTGATCTGAAGAAAATGGAGTGTTTACAGAGTACAACTTTAATTTTATTATTAATTTTTAACCTAAATGTGCTGTCTCTCCTCTTTACTTTCGTAATCTGAGACTTATAAAAATGGTACTAACATATGTTTAATTGAAGCAACTTTATTGACTTGCTGATCCTATTGGAAGCATCATTTCTAAAGAAAACTTCAAAGATTTCAGCCCAAATAAGCAATGGAATAATACAATAAAAAGCAAGCCAAGTAACTGCATGCAGTATCTATAGGACAATATATGCAGCTCTAGAGGTGGATTTTACTGAAGGTGAAAGTGGGGGAGGGCAAGCCAATAGCAAAGCAGTGATATCGCTGGAGAGCTGACAGCTATGACTCTGAAGGTCATTACTGTGACATTATCATTATCTGGGCAGGATTAAATTATGTCCAGAACTAATTATATTGTCCTTTCCAGAAATAGTCCAAAAATACTTCTGGTAAATGTTGAAAATACGGTTCAACACTTCGATTATTGGAGCTTGTCATTCCATAAGGGGTGTGTGTACTCTCACAATATAATGAATTGAAAGGAAGCCTCTAGAAGCGAGTTCTTTTGGAATATTTCATAGTCCTCAATGTACACATCCCAGTGAAACTCAAACGGATAGAGGTACAAGGAGTATGAAGATCCAAGCAGATGCTGTACTCATCCTTTTCAAGAGCTGAAATAGCTGTTTTTACCTCTTACCAACTTTCTGTACTTCAAGAACTTTGCCCAACATGTCTTCAAAACAGATTTTAAAAGTACTTTTGTAACGTACTTTTGTGATCTAGCTTTTCAGCTGTTGCTTTTCAGTCTCTTGTGTATTTTTTCTTGTATACCCATTATTGTTATGCCATGCTTATGCCTGTGCCTTATATTTGATTGTTTTCTGCACTTATCTGTTTATCTGCATTGGACTTTTCCCAGTGTTACTACCTCCTTTGCTAGAACACTTGCCAGAGGCATAGTTGAATTTATCTCTGAAAAATTTCAATTTCCTTTCTGTAGCTTTTGCTGCATTGCTTTATCCTTATATGTGTTTCTTTCAGCTTTCTTCTATTTGTCCACAGTGTGCTGTGCTGAAATTCAGTATCTTTATTTATCCCTGTTTGAGCCTCAGTTTGTTTATGGTTACAAACACAACTGTATTACAGGTGTAGCTTAAAAGTTACCTCATCTGTTCATAACAACAGTGGGATTTTCAGGATTTTGAACCAATTTACTTTCAAAGGAAGTGCCTTGCAGTATACTAGAAATGCCAGAGCTTGTCTTTGTAGTATGTAGCTGGCTGGCAGCTGAGATGGGTTTCCTCTTTTTTCCCTATTTTAGTCCAGCTTCTTCCACCCTTTCCTCTCATTTCTCCTGCTTTTGTGAGAATCCCTGCTATCAGCTGTGGTTTCTAGCTAAAATTTCCATTTGTGTCTTCATATTTGGCCACCTTTTTATTTTAACTGCAGCAAGAGTTTTTGCACAAGTGTGTGCAAGAATAAGCATTTATGGTCAGGGTTGGATATGGAAAAGGTAGACAGATGGCTCTACTGCTTCCAACAACTTACGAAGTTTTGCTGGGGGAGACCGGGAAGCAGAGGGAAGAATGGAAGCAGTGGGGAGAGCAGGAAGTTGCTAATGAGTGGCTCAGTTTTATTCTCTCAAAAGAGCATGTGCTGGGCACCCATCCACAGATGGACAGGACAGTTGTTGCCAGTTACTATCAGAGCAAATCCAGAGTCTGTGTATTTTCTACTCTCCATTTCTCTGTCAGTTCCTCCAGAATCCATTCTTTTGCCTTGCTATTGTTTGCTTCCTTCTCCCCATACATCAGTTGCTTAAATTTTTAAAGTGTTCCCCCCTTTGCTTTAAAATGGCAATAGACCCCAGACCCCACTACTCTCTAAAACTCTGCCTAACATCTGTGAAAATCCTAGATGAAGTACAATTTGGTAAGCTGGCTCTCAACATCAGCAGCTTTATTCTCAGGGCTCTGTTCACTGTGCAGGCTTCATGTACTTTGTTAATGTTCTTTTCAAAGGGAAAAACTACATTTAATCACCCTATACTGTGAAATCACAAACTTTCTATAATTTCATGCTCTTAATGAAACAGACGTCCTCTCTGACCTTGAGAGAGATGGGTGGCAGCAGTGGTGGGGAGTTGTGGAGAGGGGAGGAAGAAAATGCAAAGCCACTGCATCTCCCTTGTGCTTCTCTCCCATAGTAAAAAGCCAGTAGCAGCTGCAGCTAATATCCAACTGTTCAGTGGCTGACAAATGAGAAAACAAAGTCTATGTGCCCTTAGCACATCCAGAAATGTATCTGGTGTCTTACAGATTCCTTGCAGCTCCTCTGAACCTAAGTGGTATACTATCTCTTTCTGGCTCTGAGACCTACATGTTACCTAAGTGCTTAGACCCACCTGAGCACTTAAGAAAAGTGCATCCCCACAAAGTATGCATTAGCCCCCTTCTATCTTTCAGTTTGCCCCATTCAGCTGTAAACAATGTTCCTTACTAAACATTTGCAAAGTACTTAGTGCACTGGGATTGTATTCTTTAACTGTTGATGTTCATCTAATTACAAATAATGTGTCTAATTCTTTTTTCTCAAATTAATACTAACACCAGGAATATGTTACCCTAAACTTCTTATAAATAATAATAATAAAAAAAAACAAACTTTATTTTCTATATACAAGGAGGGGAAAAAGATAAATCTTTTGTAGTAAATTTATGCATTTGTTCTAGAAGAGCAAGACACTTAATCATAAGACTCAGTGTTTGTGAAGCCTTCAAATAGGATTGCATATATGCCTAGCGCAAGTCATCTTTGTACTGGTGCACTGAACCCGTAACAGAAAACTTGTGTTTAATTCATAGTTTTGGTCAATTTAAAAACAGACAAAAAAAAAAAAAAGGCACCAGAACTGAGCCCTGGTCATTCTCATTAAATCTAGGAAAGTCAAGAACAAAAAATCACTGATCCTCTGCTAGGAGTTCTTGAAAATGTAAAAAGCAGTCCCAGCAGAGTGCAGCTTTTTGGTTTTATCAGTCTCAGTCGCTGTTTGTCCTGGTGGAGTTGTTTGCTTTGGCTGGATTCTTCTAAATCAACAGCAGTAACTCCACCACCACACCAGTGCAGTCTAAAATGTGGGGAGTCCAAAATGAACTAGTTACATTACATATCTTTGTTTTTAATGGGCTTTAAATATTTAAAATTTCTTTTCATAAACCAAATAGAAAATCTGTAAGATTTTTGTAATGTAATTTAACGTAATATTTTTGCCTGAGAATATTGTAGAAAACTGCAATAATGGTAGCAAGTACAATGCATTTATTTTTTCCATTACATGAATTTTAGTCCATTTATTTTCCTAATGATGTTTTGCTATCTTCAGTCTCTATTGGAGCAGTAAAACAGTCTAGTTACAAGTTTTAAGAAAAAAACATTACTTATTCCAGAATTTCTAAAATCAAATACTTTTATGTTGTATTTGAAAGTTGGTTTTATATCTTCAAACACAGGGAAAAGCTATGTTCTTACTAGACTATTAATCAAAAGGATAATAATCAGTATCAGTGGAAAACCAGCTGTGTAAATCTGCTGATATGCACTGTCCATCTTCAGGTAGTAATATATGTTATCGGGTATTCATGGGATCTCATAACTGTGTTATGGGAGCTCTCACTGTATCATCTTGAAATACTTGTCCTTACAAATCTCATGAGTTGGTGGTTCTGATTTTAAAGAAAATAACCCAACACACCCTTAATCTTGTTTTTGCATGTGTAGAGGGTTGGGAGTAGCTTTTTGTTCTCCCTGGTGTGAGAATACACAGTCTATGGTAGAGTCTTTACCGGGCAGGATGTTAATCTTCGTAGCAGTAGAAACACCTACAGGGGAGGGTGATGATACTTCTGTAAGAGTCACTTGAAGGTATTAATTCAAAGACTGGTTCCCAAGAGATGGTTCTTTAAGGTATGTTTTTAGGTACCTTGGAAATCAGTAGGAGAGCTTTTCTAATGTGGCAAGGTAAAAAGCATGTTGGATTTGTTACGGCTTCAGTGATTAAAGTGCTAGGAGATGACCATGATGAGAAGTGAATGCACAAGTATATCCCAAGTTTGAACTGCTATTGCTGTTAGTAGGCTGGAGAACGTCTTTCAAGGCAAGCAAATAAAGTTACCTCTGGGTGGTGAATATAAGTAATCAAGAGAGTTTCTTCATCTTTAACCTAATCTGCACTCAAGTTTAGATCCAGGCTTTATAGAGCTGTTATGCTTAATACTGCTCTAAAGACTTTTGTAAGAGTTATCTCATGATCTATTTCTAAGCTGGAGTGGTTACTTTCAACTTAGTGACTCTTCCGAGGAGAATATTTCTGAGATGAATCAGAGGCTGACAAAAATAGAACAATTCAAATTGTCAGTCAAGGCTTGGAGAAATTTCCTGTCAAATTTAATGGTAGAAAAAGTAATGCTGAATGCAACTTGGATTTGTGGTTTACTTACTTGTGCAGTTAATGACAGGACAGTTTTTACTTCTGTTAAGAGGCATTCTATTTTTATTAAAATTATTCATTTTTGTTCTTCTGAACAGATGCATTTGTAAATGTCAAGATTTAATTCTTTAAAATCCATCTCTTCCTAAATAATGATCCTTTAAGGTATCATAGGCAGAGTTTTACTATCTCCATATGGAAAATTCTTCTCAAACTGATAGTATATTCCTGCCTGCTTCTTCTTAAGCTTAATGCAGCTGTTATGCTGAAGGACAGTAGTAGTCTGCTTTACCATTACTTCCTTTGATTCTCATCTGTTACTACAGTCCTTACCGTTAATTCTGGAGACAAAGTGTATTTGCAAACCACCTTTATCTACCTTCAAAACTAGCTTGTTCTGCATGTAAATCAGCAATTCATTGCTGCTTTAAGGAGCAAAGACTGCTTGCAGTGCAGCATGCCTCCAACTTAGATTTCAAGTCTTAATTGCAAGTTTTCCTCTACCATAGTAATATGGCTTGTGAGGCTTTATGTTAATCAAGCAAGATGCAACTTTCAAGAGTTTGCTTAAGGAGGGAAGGAGATGGTGGGCTTGGGTATCCATGGATACCCTGTAGTTCAGGGAGTCTGCTTGGGATGACTTTTGAATTGAAAGTCAACACATCTCTTCCATACCATCATTACCGAAGTGTTTGCATAGACATGCTGAGTGTTAATTTAGCAGATTTAATTTAAAATGGAGGAATTAAGGTTCAAAAGCTATATTTAGTGAATAAACTGCTTTAGAAGAGGTGAAGGCTCTTTCAGTCTTGATGAGGCAACTTCATCACAATTTAAAAAGAGGTCAGCTAAATTTCCATGTACATTATGGGGCACAGATATTAGTGTATTTGAAAAAAGACAAGTGCTGGAAATCTATTGGGAAGAGGACCACAAAACTGTCTGTAATATGAGGCCCTAAATTTAGGGCACTCTAAAACTGACTTTGCGTCCCAAAATAGCAATCATCTTACAAATCTGTTTGATTATGTTCTAAAAGTGTACCATTTTACTTCTGGTAGGCCATTATTTTTTTTTTTTTTAGTTGAAGAATTGTTTGGCTGACTCATGTTTCAAACCTTTCTCTTCATATCTAAGCAAAAAAAAGCTCTCAATTTTTGACAAAATATTCTTTCTGCTATGAAACCTTGAAATTAGACTTATTGCATGAACTTAATTTCAGAGCATCTCAGACTAGGCAATGTATGAAGTGAAGAGGAAAGAAAAAAGCAAAAGCTTATGTCAGTGCTACAGTGTACATAGATTTGAGAATGTGATGTGGCATCTGAATTACTCAATGAAATCCCAAAATGTTGTATATTCAGTTTCGTATCAAAGCAAATTGATTTTTCCATAAAGTATATTGTTTTATTTGTCATGAGACCAACTTTTACTTCTAACTGTTGATAAAGGAACCTGCGGAAAAAATGTTTGCAGATGGTCTCTCTGGCATTTATAAAAGGATGGGAGTTACAGGGTTCATGTTAAATGAGACCTATGCTTTTACACTGAGTTAATGAACCAGGTGCTTGGGTGTTCTGTGTTCTTCTGTTCCTCACCAGTGGCTTTGGGTGAGAGGACAGAGTCATTTAGGTAACAGGCTCGTAAGCATGCATTGGTTTAGATGGTTCTTCATATTTGGGCCCATGGCTTGTTTCCCTTTCTATAACACTCCAATTGCTTGGCTTTTTTCACTTTTTAAATGAAGATCTTGATTTTACTGAGGTGAAACTAGAAGCATGAGGTGAAACTAAGTAGCAGAAAACACTTCAGTTTAAATACAACAACAAAACAACCAAATGAAACTGGCTAGATCTGTTATATTGAGTATTACAGCTTCTAATGCAAATGGAGAAACATTATAATTTGAATAATGTGAAGTACAGGAAAGGAACTCAAGAATGGCCTGTTGATTAGTTTCCTTAATTGTGTCTAGCAATACTGCCTGCTTTTCCTTTCCTTAATTATGTCTTTTGACATCACTCTTGGATTAGTTCCTTTAAAATGTACTGCTTATATTTAAAAACTTCATGTTAAAAAGTGTGAGGGTAGGTGGAACCAGACAGAAGAACAGGGGAGGTTTTTGCATGTTTTCTAGCGTAGTGTACTTGCACTTGTTGTGATTTGTTTGTGATTTATCCATTTAAAGGATATTTCATACTTATCTGAACAACAATGGAATTTTAATCCTGTGATCCATGTGCTTAATATCAAATGTTTACACCCTCCTGGGAGAGAGGGGAGTCCTTACCCAGAACAGCTGTGCTCTACGTATTAATACCCCAGTTTTTACCTATTGATTTGTTCTTCTTTTAATTGCTCACCTCCTAGCCCGGGTGAAAGTTGTCCTTCCTAGGGATTGTAGGGCTGCTATGCATGAGGATGGTAAATGTTTGCAGTATCCTGTGTGATGGGAGGTGGAGGTTGGCCTAGTATGGGAAGGAGGTAGCTGAGGCTTTCTATTTGCTCCATAAGGTTTTGTAGCAAAGCCTGCAGAATGATGCATATTTGAAGAGAAGGGAAATACAAGTTTATTTTTCCTGTATCCAAATCCTAATTCTCTCAGTATATTAGACATGCTCAGTCTAATGCAATTAGCAAGCTGAGCCTGGAGAAGGCTTGTATAATGTGAAACAGCACTTGTCCAACCTCTTCAGTTCGCACGAACAGAAATTTGATTTAAGATACTTCCTTTCCTTATTTTTACTCAAAGCATATTCTTTTTCTGAGGACTTCTAGTGTGTAGCGGTTATTACAGAAAATGTTTTGATGCTTTTAAGGTTCCTGGTGACAAACTTTACTTAGTGTTTTTCAGATGGAATGTGTAAAACTTGGAAACACTTTTTAACTATTATCCCTGTGATATCCTACTTTCTATTTGGTGCTTTTATCGTAGCACTAACAAAGATACAGAACTATGCAACAACTTCTACGCGTTGGTAACTGCATGTCCTGTTTCTTCCATCTTGAGAACTGGTGCATTTGGTTTTCAGCTCTTCTGTACAATATGCTAGAGGCTCTGCTTGGTTTTTGCTTAAATTGAGGAAATTTCATTCAACTTGTCTCTCAACTCTGAAGTATAAGTATTTTGGAATCTATTACTAACAGCTTTATAGAGATCAATCTAACATGTAAATGTTAGAGTTCTTTTATAAAACTGTTTCACAATGATCTGTAATTCTTGTCTAAGATAAACTGATGGCCTTGTATGTCTGGTTATGACTTCAATATGTTTTGACTCTCAGTCAACAAAACCTGTACCTTGAAAAGGTGATGCTCTGTTCTTCATGTTAAAATGTTACGATTTTTAAAAACAAAGGTTGCATTGCGGATTCTAAGAATATATAATATAATAAAATGGTTGTTTCAGGTATAAACCTGATTACTGTTGCTTACAAAAGCTCTTTTTACCTGAAAGTAACTTAAACCCTACTACAGCATTAAAAGTATAACATGATAGCCTGTACCAGCATGTTCTATGTATTTTGGAAATGTCAAGTGCAATTCTGTAATTGTGCTTTTCCTAGTCACCTAACTCATGTGCTCAACTTCTGTGCATTTGGGAAAATAAAATGGACCCTCTGACAAAAATAAGTCATTGATATAATTTAGCACAAGGACCTAGGAAAATGTATTCTGGAATGTGCAAGAACACTAAGAAATGCGTTGGAGATGAATGCTAAGATTTGTATGATCAGTAATTATATTCTTCATAAGAAAGGACAATAAATAATATAATCCACTCTGACTGTTTTTTCCAACCTAAGGCAATTCATTAAGCAAAAGCATCTAAATGCTGTTCTGTGGGAAAGGAATGAAAGCTTAAAACAACTCTGAACTGTAGATTTCTTGGCTTAAGTGCCTCTGAGATGGTAAACGTGTAAAGGATGGCTAGCTACAAGTCTTTGTTCCTGTGGCATGTTTTAGGGCATAAGTCCCACTTCTTTGTGGACCCATTTTTAACAATCTTGTTAGCATAAGGCATTTTACCTAATTAGAAATGACAAAAACTAGAAAAAATAAAATTAAACTTGAGCTCTTTGAAATTCTACAGCAAAATTAGTAGCCCTGCACAGTATGGAACTTCTTTTAAAAAGCAAGTGTTAACTAGTTGAATTTGCCATGAACTGACACTTTTTTTTTTCTATTTAGCATGATAGCACAAAAAGAAAAGCAGCTTTCACAGAGCATTGACTGCTTTTATGAATATCCCCTTTGGTCTAATGAATAAGTAATATGCCATCTTGTAAAGCTATAGCCCATTCATAATGCATCCATATTATGGTAACAGATTGCAAATTGAGAAGTGTGTTGCTTCTTGTTCTGTTATGTCTGGCTAGGATTGTCCCATAAGAATAACTGATTATCCTGCATATCAGGTTTCATTCACTTGGTAAAAGTGATTGTTTGGCAGAAGTGCATGCTTTTTAGGATTCTCTGCCTTGTCCTCTAGTTTAGTGTGGTATGAGAAGAGGATGTCTTTATTGTTAAGCAATACCAAATGCAACTTAAACATTAACCTGGGCACTTAAAGTTGAGTACAGCTATGCAGAACAAATTCTAATAGTTAATAGCTCAAACTCCAAAATAAAATCTAGCTCTTAAAAATCAGGTCAAAATAAAATTATGTAAACAGGTGAAAGTAGTGATAAGTTGTATTTTTTTTGAACAGTAAAAAGGGGTCATCTGGAAGAAATGTGGCCTCCTGTCAAATCCTGCCATTACTGATGAAATCACTTCATCTGTATCCTCAAATCTAGGGTGGTCAAATACATTGAGAAAATGCAAATAAGACTAAGCATTGTGTCACGCTCAAATCTGAGCTCTAACTAAAAATGGTGATGCTAATTTTATATTTTGAAAAGGGGGCATCAGAAATATACTATCCTTTTATCTCAATATTTATGCAATTTAGATAAGGCTTTATGGTCTTAAGGGTTCACTTTTACTCGTTCCTCACGTGTTATACTGATGAATATTGAATGGCTTACTCTAGAAATATGCCGCTACTTCTCTGTCCCAATGCTTCATCCTTTCTTCCTCAAAGTTATAATAAAGTAATATTTAAATCTATTAAATCTATGTATTGTTCATTTCAGTTTTCTGAAAACTTGACAAAGATTCTCTGGGGAGGAAACCCTTAAACTACTGCTCAAAACTATATGTAGAAAAACTATACGTAGATCTTAATTGTAGCAACTCTACCTGTTGTCCCAAAATAGCATGAAAAAAACACAGCTACACCCTCCTGAAAATGCTCTTGAAAGTAACGAAGATTTTTCTCATTCTCAAGGCCTCACATTAAATTGCTATAGAAAAATTATTATTATTATTTTTTTCTAAAGGCAATTATCAATGTTGTTAACTTCCTTGGATAACATACTGTTTCTTGCTTGGATGGAAAAAGTGATACTTCAGTTAGCACTTTTCTTTTTAATAAGTAACTTCACTGCTGTTGAAAGACACATTCCCTTTAATTTTAGTTGTGTAATATGTTGTATAATATGGGAACACATTTGTCTGACAGTCTTACAGCTTAGAGTATTGCCATATTGCCTATAAAATTAAGGGAATTCATATTTTTTCTAACATTAAAAATACCTAACTTGACATAATCTTTCATGATGACTCCCTTTCTTTAAGAGGGAGGGAGAATAGCATTAAAAGAAGGTATCAACCTTCCTTTCCCAGTCATCTTAGCAAGCTGTTTTGGAGTACTTCTTTCTTTTTGTGGCCCCTAGGAAAGGAAAGTACAACACATGGAAAAGCAAATGGTTTTAATGTCTGGTTATAGATGACTGATATGTGATAGTTTGTGGTGCAGTTGTGGGTGTTGCTGCTGTTAAACTGCAATACTCGACAAGGTCTTTAGCTTCATTCTACATGCTTTTCCTATTTGAACTGTGCACCCAACTCCTTTGCTTTAAATGGAGGTGGATAAAGAGGAAGCGGCATTGGTATAGGCTTGGGGAAGAGCAGATGGAAAGTTGTCCCCCAGAAAAGGATCTGGGGGTGCTGGTCAACAGTTGGCTGAATATAAGCCAGCAGTGTGCTCATGTGGCCAAGATGGCCAGTGGCATCCTGGCCCGCATCAGAAATAGCGTGGCCAGCAGGAGTAGGAAAGGGATTGTCCCCTTGTATGCAGCACTGGGAAGACCACATCTAGAATACTGTGTTTTGTTTTAGGCCCCTCAATACGAGAAAGTTGCTAGAATATCTTCAGAGAGGAGCACTGAAGCTGATGACGGGGCTAGAAAACAAAACACGAGGGGTGACTGGGGGAACTGGGATTGTTTCCTTCAGAGTAAAGAAGCCTGAGCAGACCTCATTGCTCTCTACAGCTACCTGAAAGGAAGTGTCAGCAAGGAGGGTCTTTCTCAGGTGACAAGCGATAAGACATGAGGAAAACATAAGGAAACAGTCTCAAATTTGTGCTGGGGAGGTTTAGATTGGAGATCAGGAAGCCTTTATTTATCATCTTTATTTAAAGAGAAGGTTGTGGAACATTGGAGCAGGCTACCTATGGGGAGCAGGCTGCCTAGGGAAGTGGTGGAGTCCCCATTCCTGGAGGTATTTAAATGATGTGTGGACGTGGCACTAAGGGTCACGGTTTAGTGATGGGACTTGGTAGGTAAGGTTGATGGTTGGACTTGATGATCTCAAAGGTATCTTCCCAATGATTCTATTATGTTCTTTATGGTTAAATGAGACAGCTGTTTCTGTGAACTGGGGGAATGGCTGCTGTTAGTGAAGCTGCTAACAGTGAAATACTTTAAAAAAATTCAAGCTATACAGTTATCACAGAAAGGACTTAGAAATGAGTTCCAAAGGAAGTTAATGCCAAACACTTTCATTGGAATGAAGATAATTTTAATGTCCCTTCATCCTGAGTGAGGGATTTAGGGTGTTGCTTGGCTATGCATGGAAGGATAAGAAGGACAGCATGTGAAAAGTAGCCCACAAATCAAGGCAGCAAAATCCTAGAATATCACATCACTTACAAACATGTTTGAATTTAAGTATGCTTTCCAATTTTATCGTTTTTTAGTTATGTCATTGTACAGCAGAAGTTACATGAAGAAATATAAGAGAAATAGAGCTTCCTAGATATGCATTCTGTCTTCTGTTGGGTTGGGGCAGGGGGTCATTTGTTTTTTTTTTGATCATATGGGTAAACTAAATATCAACCCACCACCCTGTTAATTCTCCCATGCGTCCAACAATCTCCATGAATACATAGCCATCACTTCCACAGGAAAACTTTGACAAGCATTTGTTTAGTCCTTCTATTAATTTATTCTATTTTGTATGAAGATGTGGGGCTGAATGGCAGGACATTCAGTAAGGTATTGGAAAATATTTCTAGAGTCATCTATCTCTGTGCCTAGATCCCTTCCTGGATGGCAGGTAAGGAAATAGCTGAAGTACTAGCTAAATACAAAGGTCAAAAGAATAGCTTCTCAGAACTAGACCTAGGATTTTGTTGGTAGATTACCTTGACTGGTGTAAAAAGGAAACCTGAAATCTTTGAAGCTTGAACTTAAGTGACTTGCTCTTTTCTCAAGAGAAGATTATATTTCAGTGAGGAAAACATACCTAATGGATTTCCTGTGGTTGAGTCACACATTGGTCATATACTCTCACCTCATAGCACTGGTGATGCATTAATGTTCAGCCTGTTACAGTAACAGTTTTAGCTAGGTGTTTAAATTGATCTGATTGTTTACCTTTATTCACCTGTGTATATTAATCAATTAAGCACTGCTTTAAGAAAGCTGCTGTTGTAATGGTCTTAAGCCAAACCACTTTAAAGCCAAAGGCTGAAGGTGCTGAAAGCCTGGCAAATGCACTCCTCCCATTTTCTCAAATACAGTTTTTGAAACTTGGCTTTCTCTTTGTTCAGTAAAAAACAAAGAGAAAAAAAAAAAAAAAAAACATTTCTCTTCTTTGAGAGATTGCCAGAATATCCCTAACAGGCAAGATGAATTCTCGATTCAAAGTCCTAGGAATTCCCCAAATCACTCTTACTTATATTTGGGCAAGGAAATAAAGTTAAGGAAAAATAAGTTTATATTTTGATTAGTGGTGACATGAGTGAGGGAAGAGTTTTTATTCTGCTGTTTCCTATTTTCCTTAATTATAGTGAGCTGTGATAAGATACCTTAATGTAAAGAAATGTAGTAGAAAAAGATATCAAAACAAAATATAACCTACTTGCTTCAAAATATCTACAGTGAAACAAATTGCTTTTAAAATGCTTAATTAAACGATGGTTCAGAAAGTAGCTATTGTAATTTCAAAATGAAGCAGCAGTATTTTTTTAAATATATGCATCTTAATTCTCAGAGTGTTTAATTGTTAGTAGGACTGTGTTCTGTTATTTGTTTTGTAGCTGTACTTCTGCAAAGACTTGAGTAAGACTTTAATCTTAAGTAGTGTTAGTGATCTGACTGGAATTAGTTTCAGTGCCTACAGCTAAGGCCATTTCTAACTAGATCAGCAAAGCATGATTTATGCAGTTTAAGAACACACTAATTTGTTTGGAGAAGACATATCAAGTTAATGGGTTTCTTCTGTTGTATTTGCTATGTGGTCAGCTGTGATCTGAGGAGAGTTAAGTGGCTGTTTTTCTGAGCTCCATGGTACATGGCAGAAAGATGTTTGGTCTCTCCCCTATGCTGGGGCAACAAGAAATACAGAAAAGTAAAAGGCATTTCACTGGTTTGTTTTGCAATAAAACAGGTAGCCATCTGTGGAACTCACAAGATGAAAATCTTTGCTCTTGCCCTAGAGAGCTTCAATCAATATATCCTGACCTGAAATCAAAGCAGTCTGACTTAGGACCGATTATCCAGCTACTAGGTACACATCAGTATGGATTGAAAGAAACTCTTCTGAATTTTTTAAATGAAGTTTTAATTGCTTTATTTCCTTTCCACTTAAAATCTACTTAAATCAACCCCTCAACTTACACCTGAGTTACAGATGAGGTAACTGTGGCGGTTCTTGGGACCTGTAAAGCAAGATTCCCTTTTTAGAGAGGAAACATTCCTTCTGATCTGGGCTCCTACCCAGTTAGAAGGCCTTAGACTCATGCTTTTCTCCTTTTTATAGCATACAGCAACTTCTAGTATTGCTTTAATACCCTTGAATGGCTCCATGTGCTCTGTTATAATTAAATCAGAATCACAGACCTCTGGAGACCATCTGGTTGAACCCCTTGCTTGGAGCAAGGTCAGTTTGCTCAGGGCTGTGTCCAGTCAGGTTTGGAATCTCTCCAAATGCAGACACTTCACAACTTCTCTGCGCAGCCTGCTCCAGTGTTTGATTATCTGTGTTTTTTTTTTTTTTTTTTCTTTAAAGAAAATTCTGAAGTTTATGGAATCTTCCGTATTTTAGTTTATACCTCTTACCTCATCACTGGGCACTACCAAGAAGAGTCTGGCACTGTCATTTTTGTGCACAAGTGCACTGAAGTGTTAGTTAAACTCAGAACAATTACCCATATAGTCAAGTAGCTATTTGTCAGTGATAACTAGTAAGAGTGCTACAAGAGGAATGTAACAATTATTTTGCTTAATGAGGATGGAATAAGTTGCTCTTTAAAAACAAAAAACCCACAGCCTTAAACCCTCTTAGCTCCTATCAATTAATGATAAGTTCATTTTACTTATCCTCTTAAATGTAAATAAATGCTTCCATTATCCATATTTTTGTAAACTGTGAGGCTTTCTAGTTTGTGGAAGTGATTTTCACAGATTAATTATAGCTTGTATAAAAAGATTTCCTTCATCAATTTAAAATGTCTCCTTCTCAGTTCTATTGATTGGCTTTTGCTCTCGCATTAGGAGGCACAGCAATTAGAAGTGCCTAATTTGCCTTCTCCCTGCCATATGTTATTTTGCACACCTCTATTCTGTCTTTTATTAATCATGTCTTCTCCAGACTGAACCATCCCAGTCTTTTCAGTTTGTACAAAGTGATTTCAGATGGTCACGTTGGAAGTTTGTTTTGTACAGGTCTACTTTGCATCAAGAATAACATTTTATGAAGTATTTCATTGAGTGTTTACTTCAAAGTGACTGTAGAGATGCTTCACATGAGTAGTTCATGCAATTATTGTCATAGAAAACAACAGTGTTTCCAATTTATCTGCAATGAACAAATCTTAGAATGTGCACTAATGCTCATTTAATTAAGTTACTTGGCATCTCATAATACCCAACAAGTTTTAAATGTCTATTTTGTAACTAATCTAAATATTATCCCTATTGCCTGTTTTGATAATAGGATGCAATTGTGTATGTTATTGATAATTTGATTTATTCACTTACCCTGATTACTCTGTATCTAAGCAACTGTGCCTGCAACAAGGTATCTGATTTACAGAGGAGTGAGAAAGTGGATTGTTGTGTTTAATAAGGTGTGAATGACTTCGGGGCGGGGGGGGGAAGCATAGATATGTTTGGATTTTAGAATATTTTTGATAATATAAAAGTTGTGTCTTCATTGTAACAACACACCATTGGAAGGTGGATAAGCATTTTTTAAATGTTAAAATGACATCTTTTATAAGCATCTTAGTGCTAAGCTTCAGCAAATGGAGGTGGGGGATGTCTTTCAGTCCAGTTCTAAACTTACCAAGGTATATTACTCTTGTACGGGAAACAAAGCTAGATGAAATGTAAATGCTTCTCTTTACAGAAAGAAGCAAACAAGTAAAATCCTGTATGCCAGAACACTACTGTTTTCATCTCTAAAGTCTTGCATATCTTAAACCTGATATAACTCGTGGAAAATATGCTTGTTTGAGTAAGCTTATGTTAGAGAAATTAACAAGAACTAAGAAATGACTCTTTCAAAACTACTGAAGTTAAACTCAAATAATTATTGGTGTTTAAGGTAAACAATTTGCTTCTTCCTGTTTCCTTAGAAAAGGAGCACTAAAATGTTAGAACTCCTATCATGGCCTTGTTTGTATTCTCAGTTTATATTGGTATTTAAATAGGAAAAAGGCTTCTTCACTCATTTCAGATATGTCTTGATGTTGTGAGCTATCTGGGATGGCTTTTACCACCAGGAAAGTAAGGACAGATAATGTTAGTATAGCAAGATTGTGCATCTTGTCTGAAGAGTATTTTTGGGAGCAGGGAGAATTATCCCTTTGATTTCCAACTAGAAGTCTTTGTGAAAGTGAATTTTGCTGCTCCTTTAACCATTTTTAATTATGTATGAAACACTTCATTAAGTCTCAATTATGAAAAAGCTGTTCTATTTTTAGAATAGCATACATTTGGTTATATTATCAGAACTTTAAAAAGTATGATAGGAAGTGGTGCTAATAAAGCATATTTATAAGCAATCTACAATAGTGGAGACCATGCTTTTTCCAAAATGCCAAAAGGTGTTTTCAAGAGTGTTTTTCTTAAGGATGCAGTCATGAAGCTTCCCCATATCACATTTACCCAGTTCCAAAGGTAAACACTACCCAGGGGAGGGTGTCATAATAAAACTGTAGATATACAGTAACTATATTCTCCTGGAGAAGGATTTTTTTGGGAAAATATATATATATTATTGGCACCCTTACCTTGAAAAAGGATACTGAAGAAAATGGAGGAATGGATGTATGAATGGAGGACATGAACTTCCTTTCAGAAGCTGGGTACCTGGGCAGTGGCACTCTTCTCATGCCCTTGTGTGAAACCCCAGAGCTGAAACTGTTCTGGTATAGTACTAACCAGCCAGACAGGTCATCGGAATGTTGAATTTTAAAACGCTGAAGAAATAATCTCAATAGTCCTACAGATTTCATATCTTAAATAGTAAATTGTTTAACCTATTACAAATACTCTCCTTCTGAAGTAAAAGGAGGGGAAAAAAAAAAAAAGTAGTACAGTCGTGAGTCCAAATTATTATTTTTTGCATGTCAATCATATTTGCGATGAAGGCTTAATACGTAACTTCAGTGATACAATTGTCTCCCCTGGATTTATCATAGCTTTCTGATGTTAGAGCATGAAGGCAGGAAAGAAGAAATATATTTAACCATATTTTTTTTAAAATGGATTCAAATAGAAATGGTAGAAAATAATGAAATAGATTAACTGGTAGTATTGGTTTCCATCCATAAAATTGGCAGAAACTGAACAGAAAACAAAATGACATACACAAGACACTCATTCAGTAATAACTTAACATGTGAAGCTCTGCTGGGAGCTTCCAAGTGTGTGTGTGTGTGTGTTTTTTTTTTTTTTTTTGGGGGGGGGGTGGTCAGCATTTCTAGGTAATCTGTCATAAATAGTATAACAATTTACCACTTATACTTCATTTTCTCCTCTGTCACCTCTCCTCTGTCACAAATTCAAATCTAAACGGGCTAGGAAGTGACTGCAATAATTTCTTTTAAAGGCTAATTAGCAGCTCATGCTACTGAATCTGAGGAGTTTCATGGGAGATTGGTGCATCTCAGGTATGGTTCAAGAAATCTGCTCTTTGTGGAAATGTGGCACTTACCAGTGCTCTCAGTAAAACATGAGGCAAAATGAGCATCAGGACTGGTGTAACCTCTTCAGCAATCACTGCACTGTGACAGTTTTTGGTACACTGAGCATTTGTGTTTCTCAATGCAGGCATCTTTATATTCATTTTTCATCTGTCATGTAGGCTGTAAATTGTGTGATCCAGAACCATCTTTATCTGTGTTTTGTGAAAGCCTAGCACAAAGAGGCCTGAGCCAGATCTTCCATATGAATAATAGATGTAGTTCTGATAAAGTATGCTTCCAAACTGTCCCCCCACCCCATCCCCAAGGGGCGGGGGTGTGGGGGAAATCAATGCAACATACCAGTGATGTAATATCTATTCTGTTATACACAAGTTGAAAAGTTGGGATTTTTGTCATCCATGTTTGGAAGCGCAAGCAAGCACTATATTTTTTCCTTTATTTTTTGATATTGACTAGATATTCATGGCACCATTTTAGCAATGAAGTCCACATTGTCCATGCAAATCACTGCTACCTGTTGCAAGTAAACAGAAGGAAGATATAATTAAACATACATTATCAATTCTAATGGCACTGTGCTTGTGATGTAAGAATAGAAATTCAGTCTAGTGATGAAACATATCGATGTACTTGGTGCCATCTGTGGGAAACACTGGCATATCTATGGTGCGATAATGTCACCAGTTAGGTCTGTGACTTCAGCAAGCTTAATTATTCAGTAATGACAAACTTCAAAATTTTTAAAATTGTTATTATTATTTTTTTTTTTAATGAGGCCTTTCTTTGACAGATCCTCAGTTTTTGTGGAAGCTCTTTTGTGTTTTTAGGTAAGGAGGGTGTTTTATTTAAAGACAGGCTGTAGGATTCAAACTGGTCCTATTTTTCAGATTCAGTTTCCCTGTCCTTTTTGAGGACTCTCTGGTGAGGGTACAGCCAGCTTTGCCCCATTTCAGAACTACAAAGGTCATAAATATAATTGCAAGTGAATGTTTGTGTAAGAAATAAAATTTTCGGGAGAAGAATGGGTGGCAATATCAGCACTAAATGTGGGCCAGTAGCATGCTCTGTTAGCCTGTACAACTAAATGATGAAGGAATTAATTTCTTGGCCCACAATTAGGTTAATATGAATCTTAGTTTACTGTAAAGCCCATTCTTGTTCTGAGAAATGAAATATGGGGGGGAACCCACCCTATTAATTTTAAAGACCTCCAGGGATGGTGACTCAACCACTTCCCTGGGCAGCCTATTCCAGTGACTAACAACCCTTTCAGTAAAGAAGTTCTTCCTAATATCCAACCTAAACCTCCCCTGGCACAACTTTAGCCCATTCTCCCTTGTCCTGTCACCAGCCACATGGGAGAATAGACCAACCCCCACCTTGCTACAGCCTCCTTTAAGATATCTATAGAGTGTGATAAGCTGTGAGCAGTGTGCATAGGCAAGCTCCATTGCAATGAAGACTCTTCCAGTCAGAAAAATTTATTTCATCTTTGGCTCCTTGTGCTAGCAAAGAGTTTTAGGTTTTGCATGTACATTCTTTAAGACAGCAATCAGAATTTAGCAAAGGCTAGGTAGAATTAAGCCTAGGAAATAAACATCAAGAAGGGATGTGTGGGAGTTTGAGTGACTGTGGTAGTGAGGGGGTGCTCAGGAGTAGTAGGCAGGGAGGAGTATGGAGGGTGGCCAGCATGAAACCTTGTGGGAGGTGTGGGCAGGTGGGTGGAGTGAAGAGCTGGCACGGGAGGCTGTCTGGCAGCTCTGGCTGTGCATAGGAGGGACTGGGGTCACCTGGCCACCAGCTGCTTTGGGAGAAGGATAGGAGGCAGTGAGTTTGTGGGACAAGAGGCTGATGAGGGATTAATTGGGGATCACTGAATCAAGTGAGTGCCTAAGTAAAGGAGCCCACTCATCATGACCACTGCTTTCAGAGCAGTATTGCTTCTGCATATTTCATGTTGTGAGTGAAAGGGACAGGTCTGCAAAACAAGTTTTTAGCAGGCTCTCAAATGCAACTGATTCATCTTGAAGAGAAAAGAGATAACGAGGGATCTGCAGATTAGCGCCCACCTTCTGTTCTTATGTTTTGAGGGCTGTGCATGTTTGCCAAAATGTAGGGAAATGTTGAAAAGGGTAATTAACCAAACAAACAAGATCCTTAATTGCTGGAGAACTTGAATACTTTTGCATGCTTTTAAAAGCAACTTGTGCTGTCACACTTTTGTGTGTTATTCTGTACTGCTCAGGTGAAGTAAGGGCAGATGGTTCAATAGCACTTTACAGCAGGATTGATGCCTCTGTGAGACTGAGGCTGGCTACTTGTGATGGGACCCTGGCTGCTGCCACATGGCTCTGCTCGAAGTCCCCTGTCCCTGCAGGCACTGGTCATGCTGACTTGTGCTTGACACTGGCTTACAACGAACTACTCATCAGCTTCCTCCAGCAGCTCCTTTACAAGCTTCATCTCCTAAAAAAAAAAAAAAAAAAAGAAAGCCAAACTAATTCATTGATGTAATGCATGTAACAATAACAAGATATGGATCAGCGACAGATGGATACTTTCATGCTTGGCATATGGTGTGCTGCAAGTCTGCTTCCATGCTATTGAAGCCAATGACTCTTTCCATTGAATTTGAGCTTTGGATCAGGCCCTGGAAAAGAATGAGTATAATGCTAAAGACAGCTTGACAGGGGGTGGGGGGCTGGAGGGCAGAAAAACAAAAAGATCACTTTGAAAGTGTTTTTTGGCCTTGTAAAAGCCTCTGGTTATATGTTTTAACTGACTTGGAAAGGCATGTGTGCTGGATCATACCAATCAGGAGAGTTCATAGCGTGTGTGTGTGTGTTAATACCTGCTTTGTGTAAATCTTCAGATTAAAGTGATGTTTGAGTGCTGGAAGCTGGCTGGCTTTGAAGGCAGTGAGGCATAATGAAGCTGAAAACATTGGAGTGACTGAATACATGAATTATGGTAAACACCTCTTTGCCTTAAATTTAGAAGTACAAGTTTGACTCTCTTAAATTTCCTCGGAGAATGCAACTTAAAAGAATTGTCTTTGAAGAATTTAGAAATGATCTCATCCAATTAATGCCTTATTTTATTGTATTGAGAAATATTGTTATGATCTGCAGAATACTTCATGTGCATAAATAAAAATTGTGTAAAATCTTGGCTGTGTCATAAGTCTATATAGGAAAGCACCCAAATTTATTTTTGATAAAGTTTTCTGTGAATACCAGTCTGACTCTTACTGGAGGCTGTGTCAAATATGTTAGTTTCAACATAAGCAGCTGACAACAAAAGTCTTTGACAAAAATGTCTGTGTGGGACTTAATAGATTATCTAATTCATAATTTGCCATAAGTGGAAGATGACTATCTAGTAAAAACAAAACAGAAAGATTCACCATGAATGTAGATTTGATACTGAGC
>NC_048893.1:117867306-117947092 GCF_011077185.1 Oxyura jamaicensis
CCCCCATCTCTTTTTAATTACGTCACTGCTAAAAGCTGCTGCTAAAGCCACTGAATCATTCCTTTAGTGCTAGCATTCTGTTAGGAACCTGTCTAGAAATTGCCATAGTCTGTCAATGTGACTTTGTTACCATTGAAGCAATTACAGAAGTTAAAACTCACTCTAAGTAGAACTGGAAGCTCATCTTTTGAAATTAGATATCTGAAATCTGAAGTTTGGAAGCAGCTTGAGCTTTTTTTTTTTTTCAGGGTCTCACTGTGATGGTTTTACTCAGGTGGGTAGCTGAGCTCCATTACAACTCTCTCACTTTCCTTCCTCTTCCTCAAAGGGAAAGGGGGAGAAAATGTGATGAAAAGGGCTCAAGGGTTGCGACAAGGACAGGGGCATCGCTCAACAACTCTTGTCACAGACAAAACAGACTCAGAGTAGGGAAATAGTAAAACTTATTGCCTATTACTAACAAGATAGAGAAATGCGAAGCAAAGGAAAGAAACCAAAAACATCTTCCACACCATCCACCCTCTTCTACCTCCTCCCCCAAGTGTAACGGTGGCATGGGGGTTGCAGTCAGTCTACAGTATTTTGTCTCTCCCGCTCCTTCTCAGTCACTCTCTGCCCCTGCTCCCCATGGGGTCCCTCCCACGGGATGATGTATTTCCCAAACAGCCTGCAGGGGCTGTCCGTGTACCGTGGGGTCCATCCCCCAGGAGGAAACTGGTCCAGCATGGGTCCCCCACGGGTGGCAGCTTCCCCAGACCCCCTGCTCCTGCGTGGGCTTCTCTCCACAGGCTGCAGCTCCGGCCTGGGGCCTGTTCCTGTAGGGGCTCTCCATGGGCCGCAGCCTCCTCCAGGCCATATCCACCTGCTCCCCGTGGGCTCCTCCACGGGCTGCAGCGTGGAAATCTGCTCCGTGTGGGACCCATGGGCTGCAGGGGGACAGCCTGCTCCACCAGGGGCCTCTCCACAGCCCACAGGGGAACTGCTGCTGCATGCCTGGGGCACTGCCTGTTTCACTGACCTCGGGGGCTGCAGGACTCCTTCTCACTCCTCTCTCCAAGCTGCTGCTCCCCAGTTTTTTTTTTTTTTTTTTTTTTTTTTTTTTTTTCCTTTCTTAAACATGCTCTCACAGAGGTGCAAATAACATTGCTTATTGGCAGAAGACACCCTTGTGGCCCCCTGGTACTCTAACCTTGCCACATAAACCCAGTACACTCACCACGTCTCACTGCAGTGGGGTTGTTTAGATGGAATATTCAGATCTGTCCTATTAAGTCTTCACCTTTTGCATTAGCTTACAGATGCGCTTTCTACCACTTTAGAAATTATTTGTGGAATTTCTTAAAATGGCTAAGTGTTCTCTCACTTCACCTAGATTAGAGCCACATCTCTCTGCCGAAGTAAATTTAAAATTTTCCAGTGAGAGCATTTTCTAATTCAGCAGCTTGTATTGCTTTCCTGGTGCAGTTTTTCATCCCATCTTCCATCACCTGTTTCACTGTCGTCTCCTCTTGTTCCTTCTCCCAGCAAAACCATGGTGTCTCTCATGGCAGGCTGTCTCTGGTGCATGTCCCCTGGTGGGAGGCAGCATCACAGCAAGGCAGGCCTGGGTGGCTGCAGGGCTGTGGCTGTTTCAGTGAGACCGCATCCTCTTTGAACCCCCAAAGTGGGTCCAAAAACTTGTATGTTGAGTCAGTGCTGCTGTTCAGCAGGGAAGTTGGTGGGACAAGCATTGGTCTCATGTACTGTTTGGAGAGCATGGCAGAAATGGCAGGCCCATATTTGAGTTGAAATTGGGCAAGACAAAGCAGACAAAGCTTGACTGAGCTCTCTACAAATGTACTGTGACTCTCAGCTCCCTTTATAATGGATGTCTTTTGTGAGCTGGTCCCGGTTCTGTCATGCTGTGAAGAGCGAGAGCATTGGGTATGAGCAAGAGCTATAGAGCACCACTTTAGAGCAACCCCTTTAGGGTCCTGCATGCCTGTGTCACTGGCACCTTAGCTGGCCTACTCCTTGCAGCCTGCTTTTGTCTAACCACAAACCTACCAGGGTTTTTCACCTAGGTTTAAGTTCCAAATGTGTCAATTTTATGGCAAAATTCTAAGTACTGTTCAGTGCTACTCCCTCTTCCAATGTCATTGCATGTAAATAAGAGTGTAGTGCAGTGCACTGTACTCTTAGGAAAGCAGAATAACTAAATGATATGGTTACTAAATGAAGAAACCATGGGTTTTGCTTACCTTTGTGAACAGACTTACCTTACAAAGTCTTTTTTTTTTTTTTTTTTTTTTTTTCCCTCTGTACTATATTTGGATACTACATTTAGCTTTCTTGGAAACTTAAGGGTTTTTGTTGCTTTGTTTTAGCATGCACTGTTTTCCATGTAACACTGTTTTTCATTTAATGCGGTATTATATCCTAGGCCTATTTTTTATAAGTAAAAAAGGCCAGCTTGTAACTACCTTAACTCCTTGCTAGAAATTTGTGTTGAGTCCTATTCAAGATGTCTCGTGCTGATTGAGAATTGCATCTTCTATCAAAATGTACGCTGATTTGATGAATTTAAATGCTGCCTGTAAAATCTGATTCATGACTCAGCTGAGTGGACCTAGCAAGCCACCAGCTGAGCAGTGAGAAATAACTTCAGTTTCAGTAGAATATATTAAAAAAAAAAAAAATCAAATTTGTAAAATCTGTCATACTTTATTACTATAAGGATTTATTGAAAATAATTTCCTCTAAATTAATGATTGCTTTGATTCTTTGGTGTAATATGCTTGAAAAGCATATCACAAATAACTTGAACATGATCTGTTCATCTGTACTGCTGTTGCTCAAAACAGAGCCACTGTAAGGAAAGATATGCTGTTGCTTCTAGATGTTCCTTTAGAAATAAATGCTATGTTTTCTGCTGCTTGGCTGGGGTGCTCCACAGTGCCTCCCATCTCTAATCTGGGGACCAGTATTGAGAGGGATTCTCTTTTAGGCTTATTTCTCATTCTAGTTGTATTCTGTGCCATTCTCACAGTACATTTTAATGGTACAGATTCCATAATAATCTAAAAAGTCTCTTATTTGAATAACAACAAGATGATTAGAAATGGCTGATCTCTGTCTTTGAAAGCAGGTGGCCAGAGGGATCATGCCTCTGCTGTTTCTCACCTCTCTTGACCTCTTGGGAAGAATATAATAATAACATCTGTATTGATCTCACCTAAGCTGAAATAGCTTCTTTGACAACCTTCAAGCTTGGTCTATGGAACAGCTATAGCCATCTTTTTTCTACTTCTTTAAAACTAGACATAGATGAACAAATGGGAAGCTTTTGGATACCCACGACAACTGAGATTACTTAGGTTCTATAATTCTGAAGGACAATAGATGGCTTGAATATTTGCAATTTTCAAAACCTATATGCAAATAGAATAGAGAAACTATATACAGAGAAGCTATATATAGAATTTCTAATGGGATTGTTAGGAAAATGCAGTGAAGAGATGTGGTAGTCTCGAGGCCTGTGTGTAATGCTGCAAAACAGATTGCTGTCGCTTTTAGGTTGGTCTTTCCCTGTTTATTGTGCATATTTGGAGAAGTCACTGGACATTGGTACTTGCTTGCTGTATAGCAGAGATAATACAGAGTTACCTGTCTCTGGAGGATGCTGGTATAATAGGTGAGCACGTTCACAGAACTGTGCGTATTTTAGGTTCTGGAATTGTTCTCTTTTTTTTTTTTTTTTTTTTTTTCTCCACTCATTCACACCAGGTGTTGCTTTCAATGATATAAAATTGTGTAATAAACCAAACTACAATAAAAATTTAATGTGATGTTTAAATTAGGTATACAGATAGTGTTACCTTGCATATTATATTCCATTAGCTCAAACTCAAGGAAAAAAAAAAAAAAAGAGAGTAAAATGTTTCACCAGAGGGAAAAAAATGGCTAAAATATTTTAAAATAAAATAATAAAATTCTGCACTTTTTTTTAAATTAGCCTTTAAAAAAAAAAAAAAAAAGGCATATATTTGAATGTAATGCAGGAATAAGAGACCTCTTCTGAATTTGCAAAGTAAAATTACAATGTGACTTATTTTTGTCTTAAACTGTTTTGATATATAATGAACTTGTTATTGGTTACTATTCCTAGCTACTTATTGCCTGTGTAGTAGCTTTATGACCTCTTCCTTAAACCATTATTATTTTATTTGCTTTTATGTAATTGATTCATATATGGTTGTGTTTCTGAGGCTCTCTAATGACGTACAGTTGCACTCTGTCCATTTATCTGTTGTCATCTGCATGTTGCTAGACAACTTGACAAGGTCAGTTCCAGTATGTAAGCAGTAAAATATAATTAAAATACATGTACTTAAGTAAAAACCTTCTGATTACTTGAAGATTATGATGAAATTGTATTTTTCTGGGATATTGTAAATGCTCCCTTTTGGTGGTATTGAAGATTGCAAGCAATTTCTGTTAAACAAACAAACAAAAAACACAGGTATTATAATACAGAAGATTTTAATAGTGCATAGCATATAGCAGAGCACAAATAATTGTTTTTCTTCTGGTCAGTGGTTGAAGCTGAATAAGTGGATTTGTTTCAGTCTTCGACATGAAACTGTGTTCTGGTCTTTTCCAAAGACGTGGTATTACTTTAAAAGTAATTGATTTAGTTCTGCAGTTTTTATTTAGACTCAATTTTCCATGGCTTTTGGAAATCTGATTGCAAGATATGTTCACATAAGTGCTGAGCACAATATTTGTTTCACTAGGCTTCAGCCTGCTTCATAAAACAATGCTTAGGGAGGAGCTTTGTTGCTGGAGGTGAGCTCTGATCAAATACCTGTGCAAGGTCAGGTGCTTCTGCAGTTCTCTCTGGAAGCAAAACAACAAAAAAATCTCCTCTGCATTTCCTTTGTTTTGATAAGACCTTCATTGTACTACTTTCCTTTTTTTCTTTTTAAATTAAGACACATCAAAGCTGTTTTTTAAAGAGGAAAATGTTCACCAGCTTTTGCAAGGTAAACACATAGTGTCTTTCTGGAGAAGAACAAAAAGGATTTCTTCCTTTTGTGCCAGTGGCAAGGATGAGTTTTTGTTTGTTTGTTTGTTTGTTTGTTTGTTTGTTTTAAGCCTAGTTATTATACTCTTAATTTAAAAAAAAAAAAAAAGTTGATTATCTTTATGAAGATAATCTGTAAATTATATCTGTAAATTATATCTGTAAATATATCTGTACAGATATAATCTGTATTATATCTGTAAAGTCATCCTAAGCAGCTAGAAAGAATGAATTTCCATAGAAAAAAAAGCTATGGTGCAAACACTATTGTTACTAGACAGCATCATTTGCTTTGTCTGGTGTCACATGAGCCCATTTGGGGACAGTAATCCACTCATACTCTGTGGTGTATCATGGCTTCAAGAGGGGTAAGCTATAAGTTACTCTTTCAGTTGTATACATCAGTGTTAAAACATCTGGGCATTTTATGAATAAGAATAGAGTTGCAGTTGTTATTAGAAAATAGAATTGGACAATATTACTGAGCTCTCAGTCCATTGAGATGTAATATCAAAAACTTTTGTTAAAAATATTTTAAACCATTAAGCTCTGGGCAGGCTTGCTGCTAATTTTAGTAGTCCAAACTTATTTTCTACATGACTGAATCCAGAGATTAAGTTTCAGTCTATTACTTTAAAATAAGATTGGGTCTGAAGAACATGCAGAGTTTCAGAGACAAGATTTCATCTTTATCAAACTAAGCACCTCTGTAGTACACATTGTGACTTGAAGCAGAATAATTTTGAATGTGCGGAGTTTCCCAATGTTTTTTTTTTTTTTTTTTTTTTTACTTTTTTAAATACATCCTCAAAAAGCATAACACCATCCTTTTCGATTACGCATAACACTTTGATTAAGCATAACACCATCTTCTTCGAAAAGCATAACCGTCCACTTTGGTTCTCTGTTAAAAAGCATTCTTAAACTGCAGGACATATTTGTACTTTCTGCAGCTTCCTTTGCAATTTTGATTGTACGTTGAATTATTTGCTCTTGTTGTAAACATTGTTTGACCTGAATTCTCCTAGACTCTCGTGATTTCTGTAGGCTCATCCTCTGTAGAAAGTTAACTGAGCTAGTTATAGTTAACTGGTCTTAATACAGATAACTATAATAAGTTATATAACTTACTAGTTAACTGAGTTTCATGTTGTGAATGAAAATAAAAATCCCAAATGCCATTGTTATGCATTCATTTGTATTGCTGGTTATTCAGTGTGTATTCATGTGTAGACATGTTAGTTTGCTTGAAGCGAAAGGAGTGTGTGTGTGTGTGTGTGTTTAATCATTTTCTGTTGGTTGTAAATGTGACATGTCAATTGATTAACTTGGGGAAAAAAACAGCTGGATTGTGGACAGCTTTTCTCATATTCATATGCTTGTTCTAAAACAAGCACCATGGCAGTATATTTTCTTGCACTTTTCTAGATTCTCCTGTGATGTTTCTGTATTTCCAGTCCTCCATTGTTTGAATGGGCCTACTGAGCTATTGTTAGTCCTAGGGCTGAACTGGCAGATTTAATATCTCATCTCTTTGCAATCCTGGACTGCTGTGTCCAGACTGTAAAACATGATTTAATACTGGAAACTGAGATGAAAAGTAAAATGGGAAGACATAGCTCTTTTTTACAAGCCTTAATATTTCATCATCATAAATACAAGAAAAGCAACTTCTATGTTGAGGATGCTTTATTTTAGGAGCTTAAATTCCCTTCAGCCCTCATGGGCATTGTAAGGCAAAACAGTTTTAATAACGGAACTTATAACCGATTGTTTGACTAACTCTTAGAACTCTTAAAAATTAGAACTTCATTTGTAGAAATAAAGATTAAAGGGTTCTCTGCTATTTTCTTGCAGTCCATACGTGCTTGGCATAGGAAATTTTTTATCTGGGCCAAGAAACTTGAAAATACTTTTCTAAAATAAGATCTTCATTTTGCAGTTTAAGATGGTCTATTCAAAACTGGAAGTTATCCAATTTCATGGCAGTTTTGATATTAGTTTGGGTGAATAAAGGGAATCATTACTTGATTCTGAATATTTGTTTGGCTAATGGATCGCGGTTGTAAAGCTGATTTTATGTGGCTGTAAAATGGTGACTCTTGATTCATGCTTTGGGGAGGGAAGGGTATCAAGTTCATGTTTGGGGTTGTAAGACAATCTGTAAAGTAACTCCCACAGTCTATGCGCTGCCTTTAGTAGTCTTAAACATAGTCTTTTTAGGCTACTTGCTTAGTGTCCATGAGTGGTTGCTACAGGAGTCAAAGCTGTTGGGCTGAGTGGCCTGTTTACAACCTAGAGAGAGGTGTGGTGGTGCCCATTGGCTTGGCAGGAATAGCAGATGACATTTCCAGAGGTTTTATCTCATGATGTACTGTGCCAAAGTGAGAACTAGAGCTAATCTAGTGTGGGAAATATGACTGCAAACTAGCAGATGGAGCTCTCCTGCTTAAGAAAGGGAAGAGTTAAAGATAGAAAGTGATACGGCCTTCTGCAGGGCTCTTTGCTGTCATCTCAACAGCAGTATAAAACAAACAAATCTAGACAGAAAGTAAAATTCAAGATAAGAAAACAAAACAGAAGAAGATAATGTGCAAAAGTTTTCCAAAGGCAGCTCATACCAAACGGTGTGTGATGCCTTGAGCTGAGGAACTCCAGCTGGTCATCTGCAGAGGAAACCTGTGAGGAGCAGCTTGGGAGGGATGGTGGAAGACCAGCTCTTGCTTTTTTGTTTTAGCTTTAGAAACTTTGCTAAGAAGGTGAATTCTAACACAGCTTCTTGTTGTGTAAAGCTAAGGAGGCATCACTGGTGGGAAGATTTACATGATTCATGAAGTCACCTCGGAAGCTAAACCAGGATGACACTGGCATTTGAGGAGTGTGTATTAGTAATAGGGTAGTTTGGAAAATAACAAATGCAGAGGTATTAAATGTTGTTAGCTTGTTCATTGTCTAAATACAGCTGCCTGTCTGATCTACTAGTAAAATTTCTACAAGACTTCACAAATGCAGTTTTACAGAACAAGAACTTCTGCAGACTTCCCTGGTACTAAGGATAAGGTGGGAGGAATGAATCCTTTCTGTGCCAAATATTATCCCTACAGCTGAAACTGGTGGCTTCCATCCCAGCCCCTACAAAATAGCACCCCCAAATCTCTTCCAGATTATTTTGAGTATGCTACCAGGAGGTTATCTTAGCCCCTCAGCTCACAGCCCACCCCTAGGAGTTTATGTACATATAAAAGAAGAAAATGAAAACCCAAAATCTAGAAGCAGAATGAAAGAGTAATGAACACCTGCAGGGCACAGCTGTACTCTATGTAAGCAAGCAGGGAACAAATATCTTCGCTTATTCAGCCTCCTTTTGTGGAAGAGGTCAGTTTAGCAGTATGGCATTCCAAGCTGAGTACAGCCAGTAGGATTTTTGTTTGCCTTTGAACATCTTCCTTTCACATAAATTCAAATTCCAATTTTTGTTTGTTTGTATTTTTTTTTTTTAATAAGAAGTGTAAAAATTTACTTTGCAAGTGGAAAATTAAAATAAGAATTAGCTACACCTATATTTCCATACCTGCTGCTTTAAACACCACTTTTAAGCTTTTATGAGTTATATAAATATTAACTCATCTTCATTGTGCCCTAGGGAGATAAGTGTTACTAGCTTGATAAACAATAATATTAAGTAAATTTCTAATTTTCTTCCTTGCTGTTTTCATCATTATTTTGCCTGTCTGAAAATTATTGCTGTTGTGCAGCTTTTATTTCCATAAAAAAAAAGACTATAAAACCCTGAAACAAATTTATTATTAATCATGCATGATTTATTTTAATTCTGTTTCCATTTGACTGGAATGCCTTCATTTCTTCCAATACATTAGGTAAAGCATATTGATTTCTTAAGGTCTCAATCTAATGGGAATAACTGAAAGGCGGTAAGTTGCAGACTTTAGAAAAACATAACAAAAAACTCTCTAGAGTTTTCTATTAAATAAAGAAAAGCCGAGGGATTTCTCTTCCTTTTCATGAAGGCTTCCCCCCCCCCTAATTTCCCAAACAATGTTTTTCTTGCATTTTTTTTAAGTTGAGATTTTCACGATGATTTGGTGAGTCCCTCATCCATCCTCTTCCCTTTCGTTCGCCCTGGATTTTTCTTTGTCAGTCTGAGTAATTCTGGGTTAGTGGGGAAACAGGTAGCCTCAAGGAAACAGCACTTTCTATTTCATGGTCAGTGTGGCTTGTTCAGCAATTAACATTATATCCCCTAATGGAGAAGCTCTGGCAGAAAAAAAGGTACTTTCCATATCGTTGTCTGAAATGGTAGAGTTTGAATGGTGTTTACTTGGGGTGGGATCATGGAGGCCTAGATGAATAGCATCATGCAGGATTTACTGCCACGTTAGTCTTTGCAGTATATTTACAAGTGTCATTCAAACTTAAAATAACTGGCTAGATAAATCTGTAAGAGACTGCCATAGGCTTGGTTAAATGAAATCATCTTAGTCTGGGAGTCTGCTATAAATCCAGGTTAATTTTACAGGCTTCTTCCTTCTTAAAATTGCTGTTTCTGAAATGTCTGGCTGCCATTACAATTTCCTGAGTTTCTCAAGGGAGCTGGCTGTAATCATCATCCACTGAACAACTTCCTGGCCCTTTTTTCTCCACTTCTTAAGTGATTTTATGTGTTGAATTACTGTCCAAGCAGACTTCTTCTTTCTGACTATAGTTTGACCTTCATTATGGGCTAGGCTGTCTTGCCACTGTGGCTAAAACGCAAGTCCTCGCCTTTGTGTCTTCCTCTAGTTGCTTATATCTATAATCTGGGTGAAGCTGATGACATGTCAGGCACTTTGCAGAAAGTCAGTGATACTTAATGCTTCCTCCTTTAACTGCAGACTTCCTAGCAGCCTCCTCCTGCTGACCCATGGTCTTCCAGTAGTGCTCTTGCTTAATGGAGACAGTGCGTGGATTTGCAGGTGTCAGGCCTTGGGCATTAACTCCTCTGAGTCTGTGAAGGACATCAAATATAATTTTGCTCTGCAACAGTCAGACCTGACTGATACTGTGTATTTTATCTCTGCTGCATTAAGAGACTGCTGAGTTTATCTTCTCAGTGGGAACCCGAAAAACAATATTCTTCAGTTTATTGATGTGCTGCTACTATGAAAAGTAGTTAAATAGGTTAAACAGTTTTAAGCACCAGATAAGAAAATCCTGGACCTTGAGGATAAAATGTGTAGCAGAGAATATTGGAACCACTATTAGGATACTGAGAGATACAACAAATCAGGATTAGAGAGACAGCGTTTAAGGTGGAAAATAATAGAACTAGAAGTAAGCATAAAGCATAATTTTAACAGGAAAGATAAACATCTCCATTTTCTATTAATAGATTGTAATAGCCATCATTTTAGCTCTCTTTGGGGGTATGCACGGAACAGTCTGTTTCCTCATGAAAGGCTTGTTACAGATTGCTAAAATCCTTTAAGCTTCAAGAGCAGTGGATTTGCCATTAAAATGCATGAAGTATCTTTTGCCATGACAGTGATGGCAAGACAATGCCTACCTTTGCACAAATGCAGCCCTGCTGGAGCAGGTCTGTAGGGCAAGGCGCTGGGTGTTGAGGACTTTGTGTTCATGTTTTAGGGCAACATGTCAAGGTGGGCTTCCTTTGGACTTAGCTCTAGGCGGGCCTGAGTGCTCATTTGGTAATGGAAAACCCTTGGTGTGCTCTTGGAAGCCCCCTTTGTCTATTTTTATCCGGTTGATTCTAGTTCACTTTCAGATAAAGTGCTCTGTGATATATATAAACCAAACCATGGGAGGTGTGGACAGGTGCGACTACAGCTTTCATTGGGTGCTACTGACAATTATTCAGTGTGCTTTCATTCTTGACTTCTCTCTGAAAAGCTACACAAGCATTTATTTGTATGCTTTTGCTCCCACTGTCTGGGTCATGACTGAGTGTAACCTTTTGTGTTTTAAATGTCATCACTGTAAGACTGACTTAAACGAGAAATTTTGTATGTGGGTTTTGCTGCAGAGTTGATGTTAAGCTGTTTAGCACAGGGGTATTTATGCTATCTCTTTACTCATGTAAGTTGTGCATTTATTAATTGGGTAATAAAGAGCAAAGGTATATGTCTAAGTATTCAGTGTGCTTTGATTACTATACTTAATAGGATATAGAAGTGCTTACTGTTGTCCTGATGGATTATCTTAAAAGATCCTGATTTTGCATCTGTGGGCAACAAAAACAAAGCAATGACAATGAAACTTTAGAGTTACACTTTAGCACTTAGAGAAATCAATGGGAAATAGATTCTAGATGCTGTTGTTAGATTCTGCTCGGTAGTGAAATGGTTTTTGAAGGTGCCAGAAATACTTTGATCAAACAAAGGTTCCTGGCCATAGACACACTTGGCCAAAATCTTACAAAGAATCTGGGAAGATGCCCAATGAGATTTGCAAATGTTGCTAATGGATTACCTGCCAAACTTTCACTTTGGAAGCTAGTGCTCAGACCTCTGAGGTATTAAGTGTCCTGAATGCTTTTGTGGTATTTCATAGAACCAGTCCTCCTGCATTCACTTCCAAAAACACTTTAAGCACTTCATCCCATGTGTTTACTGAACTATCAATATTAATATCAGAATTATTATACCCTTGCTGATGTGCTCCAATGCAACTATTGAGTAAAAACATATGAAATATTAAATGTGTATGACTACTCTTATCTGAAAAACTGTAAGTGTAACTGGTCATCTGCTCAAACTGACCGTATCTTTTTCTACTATTTTATTTATTTTTTATTTTTTGAAACTACTAGGTGATGGAATTCATTGCTGGGGGAAGGACAAAGCAGCCCACAGGCTGAACTCTAATCAAGTCATGTATTAGCTGTTATTTTCTGTTTCCCATCTCATTTTTTGACTTTTTTTTTTTTTTTTTCAGTATTATAAGGAAGGAAAAGATCAAAATGGTGTCATGAGACTTTTTTTATTTCACCTATGGTGAAAGTAAAGAGGAGGAGGCACAGTCTCACCTCTTGGGCAGCTGAGCACCAGAAGCCTCTCTTGGTTGTGGCACCCTGACCCTCTGTGCTTAGGGAGCCCTGGGGAGCGGGGACCCCCAGGGTGGTGTGTCACCCAGCCACAGCTGCCCAGAGGCCTACAGTCCCCTCCCTGGGGACAGAGGCCATGGAAGACCTCCATGTAGGAGCTAAGATGTAGGAGGGTGGCGGGATTAATCCTCCATAACTGTCCCTCAGCATGCAGGTGGGACAGTGGTGGAGCAACACGCTCAGCTCAGACCTGCAGAGCTGTGGTGCAGCCTTAGCATCTTTGTTAAATCACTAAGGAGGGTTTTTTTTTTAAACCTTACAGTTTTGATGGAAAAGACTTAAACTACTAAATTCAGTTTCCAAACAGGAATGAACTTCTGAACCTTTCACTAATAGTCTGAAGTAGCGTACTTCTGATGATACTGATCTGCCAGATAGTCTGAAGGGACTGATTTTCTGAGGTCAATTAGCTAAACCATTATTTATATAGTTAATTTGCTCTATTTGTGTAGTGTTTTGGAGAGGCAGTACCTAGCAATAAGTGAAGAATTGATTTAAAGACTTAAGCTACCAAGAGTAACAGAAAATACATTGCTACCTTCTTTATATTAGTTTCGTGATATATTCCAAGAAGGTCATCATTAACTTTAGCTGTAAATTTATGCTCTCCATAATGGTGTTTCTGCTGATACAGTTTCTCTGGGCTAAATTGCCACGCTCCAGCTAGGTTTTCCTTTTAACAGCAGTACATGTATAAGGTTATGTGGAGGTGATTAGATCAAAAATTTGCATTTAAACTGGAGCATTTTATTTCATTCACAAGCATACTTTCATATGAGTTTCTTTTTTTTCTGATGAAATCATTTTAATTTATATATGTATATAGAACAAAAGGAGCTATCTCCAGAGGATGCAGAAAGCCTGTGTAACCCCTCACAGCATTTCAGATTATAAAGAAATAAAATATTCAATGCCATTTAATTAAACAACAACCAAAAACTGTTTTATTCATGACTTGATACTCTACTTGATTGTTTTATTTAATCCTTTAGTAGGTGAATTGTTGGGGAAAAATGAGTCAAATCTCATTACCTAGTTTATAGGTAAACATGGAATAAATTTGTTGTAACACAAGAAATACTGAAAATAGCTATCTCAGTGTTCATTCTACAACACCGCTTTATCTGGTGATGCCATGAAAAATACATAACAGCTTTTGAATTGGCTTCCTTCACACTCCTCACTGAAGGTGAGCAGGACAGTGAGCAGTCCCCTAAATGGTTTGAGTATGCCCTAAATTTGTTATCAAAACAAAGTGGCAAGTGTTTCTTTCCAGTGTTTCTTGATAACTCCAGTCTCTTGTCTTTGCCTTTCATCACTTAACACCAATTCATGCCCTTCAGCTTTCTTCATTCTTCTCACTGCTTGTTCTTGTTCCTTGGGCTCCCTTGTGCCTCCCCAAATCCACTGATGTGCACTAACTGTCATCTGCAAGCTCCTGGGGGGAAGGAAACCTATACAAGAAGAATGATGCATCTTGCACGTAGTGCGTGCTTCTCTGGCATGCACTTAGTTCACACTTCACAGCATCTAATATGCAATGACTCTATGGAGTTGTGGTTTGAATTGTGTGGATCCCAAAACCTGAAATGAGAAGCTAAGCAATTTCTTGGCATGGTAGTGCATAAGGCTGTTTGGGTACAGAAACAGTGAAAAATGGGAATCTTGTTTTTGAGGTCAGTGCTATCAAGAACAGACAGCAGACAAGTTTTTTTTTTTTTTTTGTCTTTTCCCAAATGAAATTTTAAGCTTATATTTAGAAATAGGTATGTAGGATGTAAATTATAGGTTTTTTTGTTTTTTTGTTTGTTTGTTTGTTTGTTTTTAAAAAACAGTTCTGAAATATTTGTAATCGTAGGTATCAGGCTTATCTAAGAATATAGTTATATTCTTTGAAAAAGTGGAAGAGTGAAGTGAAATGGCCAGTTTGACTGTAAATTCACTTAAGAGAGGGAGAAGTGCATTGGGTAATGAGAAATAGTATAGTAACTGGATACTTTACTGTAAAAAAAAAAAAAAAAAAGTACTGCTAATGGCTGTGTATTGATTTGCATTAAGTAAACCCTGACATTCTTGTTTCATGAAAAAGAGGCTTCACACTTCAGGAGAGAAGATTTGCTGATTTAAGAGTACTCTGCTCACGATTCAGCAAAGTTTTTTAAGAATATCTTGTTGATGAGCAGGAATACTGGCACACTTTTAGTGGCTGTGTTGCTGAGCAGGACAGAGGCTCTGAAGCGATATGATGTCTCAGAGGCTTGAATCCCAAACACACTTTGTATATTAAAAAGAAAAATGAACAAAAAAACCCACCACAACCCAACAAAAATCAAACAAAACACTGGGCTTAATAGCAATTAATGTAATTATTTAACTTCTAATAATTTCATTCTCTTTGTATAGTTATCTAGAAGTTCTCATTTAACGAAATAGTGTTTTTTTTTTTTTTTTTTTTTTTTTTTTTTTTTTTTGTTAACCTCTGTCTTCTCTTCACATTCAACCTGGGTTGGTGGTAGCCTGAAATAACTGCATTCTCCTATCTGCTCACACGCCTACCCTGTGCAGCAGCATGCGATGCCTTCTGTGTGCCCTGAGGCATGATTCATCCCTCTGGGAGCTCCTCTTACCATAGAAGAAGCAGCAGAGCAGGGGTTTGGAGGAGATGGAGTCCTTTGTGCTTGGTGACGAAACTTACTGCCTCATGTGGATTTATTTTTATTTTTTTAACATTTTCAAATTTATCTGCAGAAATATTCTGTCCTGACTCCATTCTCCTTATGTCTTCCCTGCTTTGATAGAAAGGTGAAATAACTTTGATTATACATTGTTAGAGCATTGAACAAGTGATATTCAAATAGGTAGCTAGGATGAATGGATGAATCAGTGAAGATGAAAACTTAAAGTTGACCTTTAGGTCATTGACTTCTTTCCTCTTGTTATTGACAACTACATATTTTTGCATACCTACCCCAACCTTAAATCTTGTGTGTAGCTATGCTTCTGACTATACCCTAAGCAGGAGAGACTTATTTTTCCCTTCATTGAAATGTCCTAATATTTATTTAACATGTTACATGCTGTACAACAAGTCTTACAAGCTATGGAGAACCCATTGTGCTTTTCCACAGGCAGGGAAAGAGTATGGGAATGGATCATGCTGGCCTCTTCATCCCCCAGCTGTTCCGTGTAAATTAGGGCATATGGTAACTGCAATTTAATCCATGTCACACAACTGTGCTGTTCTCCCTGTAACACTCAGATCTTTCCTGAAAATGGTTTGAGATTTTGAAAAATATGCATTTCAAAGCATATTGTTCATGTAAGCTGGACAGTAACTGAAGATCTGTGGATTCAAACTGCGATACAGTCTCCTCAAACTTGCAGTGATGTGTCGACAGATGGGGCAGGGCGTTATTTGTTGTTGCCTTTGTCGGAACACTTGATGCTTAAGATCCAGCTGCGGGCTATGCAGTCTCTTTTGAAAATTCACAGATGTCAGTAGAAACATGAGGAGGAAACACAGGAGTTGCTCTTCTGATCACCGATTAAGCACAGGTGGCTCCCCCATAACAGTGGTTTGATGGCCATGTACCTGGTCCTCTGGTGCTGCCACTTTACCCACACCAGGTGGTTCCAGCATGTTGTGTGCTTGGGCAGCCTGCAGCAGGACTGGTGTTGTGCCAGAGGCTCTCAGGAGCAAAAAATAAAAATGTTCTGAGCTGCTGTTCTAGGACTGGTTTTATGGAGTTGTTAATTTAAGGGTGGGCAGCACAATAGCATAGCAGTCATAAATATCAAAGGTATTAATCCCAGAACACAGGGACTGCTGTTTGAGAATGCAGTAAGCGCTTATGTCACTTGGCCTCTTCTGCCTCTCTGGTGGATAATAACCGAGTATAATATATGGATGCAGTTGAGTATCTGTGTTGCTTTTTTCATTTTTTTATTATTATTTTTTATTAGACTTCCTTTTACATCCATGTGGCACATCACTGCTTTGCCAATTTGGCAAGAATTGATAACTTTGCTGTGGTTAAATCACTTAGGATGTAATCAACTGCCTGCATTACTTCTCAGAGTATGGCTAGTCAGCATGTGTGACAGTGATTGTGAAATTCAGGGGGTTTTGGATTCCTTGGGTTTGTTTGTTTTTAATATTGAATGTGTTACTGACTATGATATAAAAGGAAACTGCTGTTGCAGAAGTATCAGTGCCTACTTCTTGCTAGTTTATAAGGATTTCTTCTGTTTTAAAGTTTGAAGTGGAATGTGGTTTTATTTTTTTTAGAAGCTATTTCTTTATGCACAGAGTTGCAAGCTATTGTGATACTATGCGAGATAGATGTGCACTTTTTTTTTTTTCCTTTTTTCATCCTAACAGTAAAGTTACTTGAAATGAGAGTTAATATTTTGACTTTCAGTAGCATTTCAGGTAAGACCTGACCCCCTTCCTCCCCACTATAAATAGTTCTCGCATCTCAATCTCACGGAGAAGTAGATAGCTGTTTGTGTGGTCTGTTACTAGCAGTTGGGCTGAAGTAGGGAGAGGTCACTTTCTTAGTGTGCTATGAAATCTTAATGAGATTGTGGACAGAATCTGGGGGTTCTGTCCTGCATGTGCAGTTCATACCAAGCTTCTTAACTTTTCCTAGGTGTGGTTCCTCATGGACTTGAAACTTTAAGATGTGTGGCTGTGTACATGGCCACAGTCCATGAAGTATTTCACCAGATTGCCAAAATACTTTGTGTTAATTCTGCGTTTACTAGGGGTATTCTTTGGGTGGCATTGTCTTTTCTCATCTTCCTTGTAAGTTTCCTAAGCAAAACCAATCTCTAAGCTTCCACCTGAATTTTACTAGTGAACCAAGCCTATCAGATCTTTTTTTTTTTTTTTTTTTTTCCAAGCGGGTTGCTGACTAAAATCTTGTAAGGAAGTAATCAAATGAAGACTTCTGAGTTATTTTCTTTAACTGACAGTTAGTGATCTGTTTTCCTTACATTAAAAGTCTCTGTTGCCTCTCAGCATTAATTCATCCAAATTTTGCAGACTGTTTTCAGCAAAGGATATTTTGTGATTTATTAAGGTTTTTATGTGTAATATTACACTTCAATAGTTCATTACTTTGTGATAGATCATAGTCACTGAAGATACTGATTTAAAATACATCTTTGGAAAAGTCTTCATGTTAAATCTGGCAAGTGTCTGGATGGGGCTCCCGGGTGGAAACCACTGGTGACAGGAGTGTTGTTCTATCAGTGAGAGATGTGAGAAGCGCGCAACTTGCTTACAAGCTAATTATTGTTCATTATCATTTTGAATTTCCAAAATGTCAAATGTATTAGAAAGCCAAAGTGACATTGCCTTGAGCATTTTTCCTTAGTAGCTCCTCAGTGACAGTAGAGTAGAACTGTGCATTTAGGTTATATTGGGATGGACAAAGGTTTTCACAGGTTTTGTACTTGCAGCTGGAAGCAAGATATAAATTACAACATTAGAGGCAGAACGAATGTGTGTTAAATGAATGAATGAATGGTTAAAGTCACTGTGCATTTTATGAAACAGGATGATCAAGTGTATTAGAATAAGATTGTTGTGGCTAATTGGGATCTGGAGTAAGTGTTTTCCTTCTCCAGCTTTGTCAGATCTGATATTCTTCCTTACTTTTTGGTCTCCAAGACTTGCATAATATTTCTAACCTTGAGCAGATTTATCTTGAGCTCATGTCTGTGCTTTTAATTCAGCTCTCTGTTTCTTTTGAGTATATTCAGGTAGTGCATAGTGTTCATTACTTGAGCTGTGTTTCTAACATAACATATTAACGTTGATTGAAATCTCAAGCAACTTGTTTTATGTACTTCACAGGCATTGAATCCTGAATTCATTTTCTACATGACAATTGAAATTATCTTAGTTAATATCAATAGAATCAATGGCATACCTGCCAGACAGCTGGAAATTTCACTGGTTCAGCAGCAGTGCTTGATAACAATCAGGTTATAATACTTTTGACATAAAAAGAGGGTAAAAATCTCTATGCAGCTTTTTGAAACATGTGCAAGGATTCAAAATCTGAAAAACTGTAAGCAGATTATGTATTCTTTTATACTGTGAAATGTACTTTGAAGTATAAACTGTCCAGGGAGATATTTAGCAGTAACAAGTTTTTGGCTCACCTTTTACATAACTGCTCAAAATAAGTATGTGAAGTAATAGGGTTTTAATAGTTGATTGTTAAATTGATTTTCCAACTGCTGAATTAACAAGAAAAAATGTTGACTTTAAGATTACTGTAAATGACTCAAGATCCACAGAACCATAGATTTCACTGTTAGCTGTCAATAATGGGGCAGAAACTTCATATGATCCTAAAAGGAGCTGGAAGGTTTGAGAGTAGAACATATTGTACTGTTGTACCTCTTACTGTAGTAATAGTATATGGCAGAAAAACAGAAATCTGTTGAATATTATTTTAAATAGTGATGATAATTTAATGGATCTTTTAATAGAAATATAAATATCGACACTTTCACGGTGTTATGAAATAAGATGAATTTTTTTTACTTTCTATTTGTCCTTAAAATGTTAAGGAATTCTGTTTTAATTCTTTCAGTTGGATTTATTTATTTATTTTAAATTTAATTTTGTTGCTGTTCTTGCTCCTGCTTTTCTTAACATTGGATACCTCATGCTTGGCCCATTCTAGAAACTATTTTGGGCTTCAACTCCCACCTGTGTCACTAGGAATGAGATAACATACAGGAAGACTAGCATTCCTTAAAAACTTACTTGTTAAAATCTGGGGAGGAAAACTTTTAAGTACATACTCCTGAGTATGTATTTTTAGGGTTGGTGCTTTTGCAAATTAAAACATGCTTTTTCCATTATTTAAAAGATGAACATTCTCTTCACTTCTCTGTGCTTATACATGTTATTTATTTATTTATTTATTTTTCTTAACTGCTATTTACTGACTGTCTTTCTGTGATTGCATTCTTGCAATTTATTGCATTTATTTTTATATCAAACTGCATCTTAAATATTTAGCAATGTTCACAGAAACAAAGAAAACCCAGCCAGTTCTGTAATTCATATCTCATGGGTATTTTCCAGTTTCATAACTGATGACATTTGCATCTCTAACAACTTGACCACCTTCCTTTCTTATCTAAGCTGCACAAGGTATTTTTGTATTTCCTGTAAGGTCTGTTCAGATCTACTTCACACCTTACATCACCCATCTGCAGCTGTCAGCATCTCCCAGAGCACGGCCAAATAGCAGAACTTTCCAATTACCTTCTCTTGTAGAGGAGAGTACCCTTAAATATTTATTGTAATGCTGACTTCATTATCCCCTTTGTTGTACTCCCCCTGTGACAGGATTTATCATGATAATTACAGAAAATGTTGAAAGCAGTGTTCAGACCAATAGTCATCATTGGTACTAACTACATGCTTAGTGTTTCTTTACTGTCATCTCTTGCCCTTCCAACTTGCCCCTGTTTTTCCTTGTCTCTTCTCTATGCTGTATCTGTCTACTTGTATCTCTATCTATACATGGTCATGGACATAAAAATTCTTCAGGACAGATACTCCTTCTGTTTGGAATCATATATGCTCTACAGCACTGGGATTTTGTTTTATCCTAGTGCTTTTGGCTCTGCCATAATATCAAGGTGCAGTTGCAAGCTCCCGCACTTCCTGAGCAAAGCTAGCCACGCCACCTTTTCTTCTGTGAGGGAGCAGACTTATTCAAGGATGCCAGATATCCAGGAGTCCTTCTGTTCTTCTCTTCTTCCACCTTTCTGCATGCTCGTTGCAAAGCACTGTAAGTACAAGCTTGTATGACCCCTGGTTGGTATGGCTGAACCAGTGCCCTATGTGAAACCCAGCCCTGCCACCGGGAGTTCCCTAACATGGGATCCAGGAATAGTGCTTGGACCAGTCTCTAACTGGGAGGGAGAAATGGTTTTGTGGCTTATTGCCTGTGATTTACAGCCTTCGTAGCTGATTTTTTTTTTTTTTAATTATTATTAAATTGCAACTTGTCTAAACTTTTTTTTTTTTTTTTTTTTTTTTTCAGATGACTGAGAAATAGTATTTCACATACTATGCTGGAGTTACCACATTTTTTAATAAACGCCAGGCAGTAACTGTTGCCAATTCTATTTTTTTTCTCAGTTTCTTCAATTTTTCTTACTTAGTAGCAGTTATTTAGTAGCAGTTGATGGAAAATAAGAATACTCCAATGTTTTTCTTTATTTGCTGTTGCTTCAGAAATTTTACATTAGTCAATTAACTTGGCTAGCTCTTGATGAGTTTCCATTTCTCTGAATGGATACAGTCTGTCCTGGAAGTTAAGGTGGTTAAAAAAAAAAATAAAAAAAAAAAATAAAAATGTAGGCAAAAAATTCAGGAGCAAATTTGAATTGAAATAATGAACAATAAAGAGAGTGGAAGACTTTTATTTATTTATTAGACTTCTGAAATATTTGGACCTTGCTACTTTCTCAATTCAGGTATCAGGTTCACGATTAATACTCAGTAAGGTAATAAGGTGAAGTTAAAATCATAAGAGAATTGTTACAAAGTCTAAATGTTAATGCTATTCCTAATACTTCACAGAAATGGAAGAAAAGCTGTCAAGCTAATGGGGAGGGAGGGAGCCTTATTCTGTTTCAAACTGCAGCCTTTCTTCTTCAAAGTCCCTTTATCTCTGTTTTGAGGACTTCAGCTTAATGTGCATCAACTTCTTTACTCTGGGTCTGAATTTCTTGGCTGGTTTTGGACCAAATAATCTGTACGTTTGTAAACGGAGGAAGGGGAAGTAAGTTTTTAATAATACTTATTTCTACTAACTATATACGTAAAATAATGGTTTCTTTTCATACAAATACTCTGTAGCAAAAGGAATGCTGGATGTCTAATGTGTTCTGTTGGAGTAAGCATTATTATTATTATTATTTACACATTTTCCTGCCAGTTTTTCAGAAAAATCTAAAGGGATACCAGATATAAGTTTCTATTAATTTTTTCCAGCATCAGCAGCTTTACAGTGGTATGGTTGATTTCTGTAGGGTTTCCCCTTCTTTGCAAAGTGACATCACAGTCCAAAAAGGTAAGAAAAAAAAATACTGTTTTGACTAACACCTTGGCTGTTTCACCTCCTTTATCCAAAGTAGGAACAATTGTATTTATTTGTGGGCCTCTTATTTAACTTCCCAAGAAAACCCAAGCTTCCTTTACCTAATGATTTAGAGTGAAAGATGAGAGCCCCTCTTTTCCCTTCTGTGAACAACATGGCCAGGAAGATTTAGTTCTAGAGAATCTTTTCAAAAAAATCAGTAAGTAATTTTTTGGCAGATTCCCTACTCAGTGAGCTGGAACAGTTGCAGCAAAGTTTGCTTTATACTATTTGACAACCCAATGTCCACTTCAGTAGTTTCAGAGCTGAAAATCCTAAATATGTTAAGTCCATACTTTGAAAGTGCTCTGTTTGAAAAATATTGCCCCCTTGTGCAAAAGCCTTAATCAGCAGTTGAAAATGAGAAATGAAAGGATGGCTGTCTGTTCTTAAGCTTTTAAAGTAAAAAGTTTACTTTTAAAGTAAATGTTTCTTCTTTCAGAACTAGCAAAAGACTAGTTCTGAAACTAGTCTTCAGAAGACTATCCTTCTGAAAAAACAGAAGGATGTAAATTTCATGGTGTTTTTCTAAGAAATACCCAGCAGAAAAAAAGCAAGCAGTATCCACCTCCTTTTCCTTTTCTTTCTTTCTTTCTTTCTTTCTTTCTTTCTTTCTTTCTTTCTTTCTTTCTTTCTTTCCTTCTTTCTTTCTTTCCTTCTTTCTTTCTTTCCTTCTTTCTTTCTTTCCTTCTTTCTTTCTTTCTTTCTTTCTTTCTTTCTTTCTTTCTTTCCTTCTTTCTTTCTTTCCTTCTTTCCTTCTTTCCTTTTTTTTTTTTTATTGTTAAATTGTCTTGATAGTAGAGAACATACTTAGATTCTTTTGCTTCTTGTCCATTCTGTGACAAAAACACTTCAGTGAAAACACGTTGAAGTGCTTTTGCAAGTGGGCAGCAAGCATCTTACAAGGTGTGAAGCATGCGGTACTGGAGGAGTTTGTTTAGCATATTGGGGACTGTGGTGCAATCCCTTAGAGCTGTGTAGGCAAGTATATGCAAATAACTTCCTATGGAATACCTAGTTAATCTTCAAAGTCATTGGGAACCTTTAGTGCCTGATGAACTTGATAAAAATTAAGGCTATGTACTACACTGTAAAATAAGTGCCTGTATCTTAAAATAAACAACACTTGACAGTAACAGAAGAGTTAGTTATTGGGTGGTTAGAATCATGTATGTAAATTTTGAGCACATATCTGAGCTTAGCACAAGGACAGTTTATTATGATGCCCATCTTGTTTTAAGAAGCACTTAGAATGATAAATACTTACAGGAGTGATATTTAGTGATCTATCTATTGTCAAAAATTTTTGTTTGATAAAACTAGTAAACAAATTTCAGGATCAGAACAGAAAAAAAAAAGTCTTTCATCACTATTGTTAGTCACAGTTAGTTTTCAAGAGATTGAAGGCTGTTTTATGCTTCATGTAAGCCACCTACTGAAGATGACTATTTCATCAGCCAGCTTCTGCTTTGTGCCAGTCCCTAGAGATCTTCCATTAAAAAAAAATCTGTTGATGATCACCAGACACATTCATGTGCTTCCCATCTTAAGGATAGCTGCTCTGTTCTTTTGTGTGTTAGTGCATAAGTAATGCATAATAAGCCTTCCTCTCTTCTGATCCCCCCCAGAAGCTAATGTTTGCTGTATTACAACAAATGGATGTTCTGCAGAGCATTTGCTTCCTGGTGTTTTGCTGCAGTCTAAAAGACTTTTTCTTTTCCTGTAAATACAAATATTTTCTTTCTAGATTAACAGAAATAGGCAGCACTTCTACTGAACTATAATTAAAAACATATTGTCTTGTTAATCCTCATCTATTGGATTGTATTATCTATCAATTTAGTATTATTGTCTTTTCTGGATTTTGTTGTTGTTACTTCATGACTCCTTTGTCCTTTTTTTTTTTTTTTTTTTTTCTTTTTTTGAGATTTTGAGTATACTTTCAAGTTCATTTTGTTTTTTAGTTATTTCATAATTTAGCTTCCATGGTACAACACTTAAATTTGTGTGGTTAAATATAATGCATCCGAGAAAAAATTACGGGAAACAACCTCACGTCAATTTGTGTTTGCTGTTTACTGAGCAAGTAGATGTACTGTGCTGTTGTTGTTCCTATGCAGCAATAATTCACATTATTGCTTTAGCATTCTTCCCTGTTTCTCAAAGGATTCCATACTACTATAATATGTGATAGTTATCTCGCTGTGTGCATTTAACTGAAATTATATTGTTTGTAGTTAAGATTCAAAGGAATGGGCTGTGTTAATGGCCGGTGCAATATATCAGTAGCAACTAGTATGTATCAGCGTAGTGTAAGGCTTTTAAATGCTGCTGCATGCACAAAGAAAACTGCTGCTAACAGTGGTCTCAGATCTCTGAAACCAGTGGCTTTTGTTGGAGTGCTGCAAGGTCATGCTTTCAGTGTCAGAAGAACTGTGCTTTTGAGTCTACAAAACAGTGAACACAGTTTGCGGATAGACCTGTTGTTCAACCTACTTGAAATTATTAAAAAACAAAACAAAACAAAAAAAAAACTGTAGATATCAACTGGAAGAGGTTGTCTGATTTCCTTTTGGTGTTTCATCTGATTACATTGAGAGGTTCATGTCAGGAGTTGGTTCTTTTGCACTACTTGTACAGTCAACTGGTGTTCTGTATTTCAGAAAACCTCGTTAGTCATAAAATGAACCAAACAGTTTACCTGCCTGATATGTAAGAAGAAAGCCTGCAGTTTTCTGAGCACTTTTCATCTGCTTTTGTGGAAGGATAACAGATGCATTATGCATGATGTTCCTTCTCATTTGGATGCAGCGCATGACTCAGTTGCTCGTTCACATATTGATCTCCCAGGCGCATATTCTCTCAGGCCTAGTTTTCATGGCATTTAACATAGCTTCATTTGGCATCAAAACCCTGTTTTAATAAAAGTGACAAGGTAGATTTTTCTCTATGAACATTTAATCTTCTGTATGCCTGCACTGATTGAATGCAAGGTTTGATTTTGTTGGGTTTTGTTTAGAAGAGTGGTGAAATCTTCTCTACCTCTCTTTGTGACCGTGCTGTCTTCATCAGTTGTTTCACTTTTCTAGATGGTTGTTACAGACAATAAAAAACAGCACCCTGTGCTTTATTTATTAGAGTATGGAAGAGATCAAAGCTTGAGACAGAAGAGATGTTTTCAGTTTTTGTTAATGTAGCACTGAATGCTAGAACAGATTATTCTAAGCCTAAAAAAAAAAACAGCAGCTAGACCCCGGCTGCTGTTTTCCACCTCCCTGGTTTGTCTTTCAGGGAGATCTGGGCAGGTTAAGCTGTTGGAGAAGTGGACTTCTCCAAGCTGAGAAACAACAACCATTTTATATGCATTTGCTGCTCTGTTCAGGGCATGTGTAGGGGGATTATTTTTAATCTTAATACTATCTCCTGGGTGAAAAATGTTGGAGTAGGAACAATAAGGGCTTATATGCATTGCTTGTGTCTAGGACAGTTGGGTCCCAGCCTGGAAGCTGCTATTAAATGCTGCTTGTATCTTCTTGAATTATTATTTTATTACATTCTCTGTACTTTATATTAATTTAAACAGCGGTAGCATTTTAGTTTTTTTTCAGAGGTTTTGCTTGCTAACAAACTTCATGTTGTTGTGTAAAGACTTTCCTTTAATCTGAATTTCTCCACTTGTACTTAAAAGCACGGAAACTGTAAAACCAGCACTGCAGGAACTGAGTTAGGGTGTAATAATAATTTATATATATGTTAAGAATAGTCATTAGTATTGTGCCTAGCAACACAGCAGGCATGACTTATTACACAATATTGTATTTGCTTATTGCCTAAGTGGAATACAAAGCAGTTATAACTGATTACATGTTAAAGCACACAGTTGTGAGAGTCAATTTCCCCAAGATTCCGCTGGTGTTTTGTTGGAAAATGCCATGATAGCGTTACGAATCAATTACTAAGTAGTCATTAGGAGGAAACATATTGAATGTATTAATCACTTCCACATTAAATTGTATGACTACACAATAAAAGCACACATGCTATTTACAAAGGTTATCATAAGTCTAAATTTTTCCCTATACTATTCAATTAAACCCATAAATAGGAGAGCAAGATGTTGAAGAAACACCTTATCACAGCTCAGGCATAACAAACATGGGGCTGAAATATCCCAGCAGCTTGGAAACCAGAAGATGGTACAGACTGGGGCATGGAGCCATTATGTTATTAAAGATGCTCAGAGCTTTGCATCATCACTTTTATGGATCTTGTCAGGGGATCATTGGGTGGTTCAGGTGGGCCTGTTTAGGGCCAAACCTTCTGCATGAGGCTGGGTCCTCGGGGGCTCATACCTGGGGAGCCCCCAGCCTCACTGCGCAGCTCCCATGGATGGGCATGAATCAGTTCTCATCGGGGTGTGGAGCTACAGCCCGGCTGGTATTTGTGGTGGATTTCATAGAATCATTAAGTTAGGAAAAGACCTCCAAGATCATCTGGTCCAACCGTCCCCCTACCACCAATGTCACCCACTAAAACATGTCCGTAAGCACCAGGTCCAACCTTTCCTTGAACACCCCCTGGGACAGTGACTCCACCACCTCCCTTAGCAACCCGTCCCAATGCCTGACTGCTCTGAGAAGAAATGTCTCCTCATTTCCAACCTGAACCTCCCCTGGCAGCTGCCATTAAGATCACCACTGGCTCAAACTCTGCCTGTTGCGCCACCTCCCTATGTTATGAAGGCAGATCTTGCAAGTAAAATTAGAACTTCTTGTTCATTTTTACTGACTTAATTTTACAACTTCTGAAACAGCATCGCTATGAAAGCATGAAAGCACTTTTCCTTAGACAGTATCTACGTTTTGATATTTGCGTTTTCCACTTATTTCTGTTGTTCTGTTTGTGTTCAAAAAAGACTTTCTACGTACATTTAATTTTCTTCTCTGTAGCTGCAAAGTTTGAGAAGTAAATAGAAATGCATAAAAACCTATTTTCTTCAAGAGTGTTATTCATTTAAGAAAGCATTCTTTTAATCAAGATGTAATAGATTTGATCATTATGGAGTTGAGAAGATTCAATGAGATAACTACTAATAGATTTAAAATACACAAAAGAAAGCAAGCTGTCAATTATATTTTGGAAAAAAAAAATCCAATCGACAAAGAATGTGGGAAGCAATTGCTTGGGAAGTATCATACAGCACTAATACACCCTTACATTTTACTGGATAGAGTATCAAAATAATAATTTAAGACTGGTGTCAGTGACATTTCAAAGTCCTTGAATAAATTCATGTAATATTTAAAATCAGTAATACATGCTTATCACCTTTTTCATATTTTTGTGTTCCTCCCTCACAAAATAAAGGGGAAAATGAATTATTTTCTTAGTTGAACAGCTTTTCTCTTGTCTCTGACAGTAAACCTGATAATAAGTTGTACAAATTACACAGAAGCATAAAATATGTTTTACAAAGTGCATGATTGAATGCACATCTCATTTTGGGGTAGGTAGGAATGTATCAGGCTGTGGGTACCTTGCTGAATTCATAATAATAATTTGAACCTGATATTCAGTAATATAAATGAGGCTTTAAGAGACTAGAGTGTATGTTCAGGAAAAAATAAAAAAAAATAAAAGTCTGGAAAATGCAACAGTGTGTACCTGTTTCCTCTAAAAGTACAGAATATTATCCCCTAACATTCTCAGTCATGCTGTGTTATATGCATTGTGGAGCTGCTTGGAGCAGAGGCTGCTCTTCCACATACCTTATGTCAGGGGGCATGTATGTGTTGGGGAGTGGTATGTAGTGACTAAAGGCTGCCATGAGAACCATATATATTTATGTGCTTGTTAACAGAACATGCTTTCATCATCACTGCCCTTCTGTTGAATATGTCTACTTAAATGTTTTGGTTGAAAAAATAATTATTGACCCTATTTAATGTGTGATTATACCTTTTCTCATAGCAGTTTGCTCCCCTAACTTAAACAATACCAAGTACCTATGAACTTTCACTAGTGTGCAGGGATTGACGTGACATTTCTTTAAAATTGCAGGGCTATGGAAGCTCTGCTGAAATCTAATAGCTCACATAGGATATCATAAAGATGAGTCTGCTGTACATGACACCTCTAAACTTTCAGCAATAAGTAATGAAGAACTGTGAGAACAGAGAAACACAGGAGATCTGTCTGGAGCCTGTTTTAGATGTTGAGCGTTTCATTTAAGAGACTCTTTCAGTTCTCCACCATTGCTGCATTTGCACATTATGCACAAGAGGAGGAAAATACTGCTTTTTCATCACTGTTAATGCTTTTCCAAGTGTCTTTGAATGCACAGAGCTTATGCTCGCTGTCTAGAAGGACTTACATGAGAAGAGAGGGATTCCTGTCTCTTTTAGTCTGGTCCCTCCCATGACTGAAAACTGGATTCTTTCATGTTGAAGATACTTAATATAAGAGGATTTTCAACACCCCTCACCCCAGCTCTCAATGCAGATGTGTACATTAAGGCCCTAAGCCACACTTCTGTCCCAGAAAATGTTAGTTTCCTGTACTTCAGGCACGATGAAAATCCTATCTGAAAGGCAAACTATACCTGAAACAGGGAGGGGGAAAACATGCTCAAATTCAGTTGCCAGAAGTTTCTTAACATGTGGGATACAATACAGATCCTCTAACTGTGTTGGTACAGCAGCACAAATAACAGTGATGCAGTCTGCTTTGAAAGGTCTGTAAATGCTGCAGCATTTAAGATTATCTGGGGATTTTTCATTAATCTCAGTTTTTGATGGATAAAACATAATGGGATTTCTCGTAAGACTCTGAATGGGTAATAAGACATAGAAAACCTCTATGCTTTTTGTTTTAATTCAAATGGTCATGCATTATTCAAGGTGAAAGCCTACTATATTAATTTAGGAAACATAAAGCACAGCTAATACTGATCCTTTCCTTCTTGCAAGGGAGGGAATAACATTTAAACATGTTTAATTGATGCTATTTTTTAAACCACATGACCTATATCCCAGTAACTTGTTCTTTCCAAAATCTCACTAATGAACTACTATGAATAAATGAGGGAGAACAGACAATATTTTCAGGGCTTCTTAAAATAAAATAAAAAATCAAAGCAAATTGATCCTATGTCTAATGAAGGAGCTGCATGTCGTCCTTGCTGGAATTGTTTACTTAGATTACCAGGAAAGGGAATCCCTGTTCTTAGGGATGGTTATAGGGAAGTTTGAATTACCTGATGGACTATTCAGTTGTGATGAAGTCAGGAGACAATACGAATGCTGACATCCTAGGTCTCAGAAAATCAAACAGAAAATTATTTTCGAGCATGATTGTATGCTTCTTTAAGTATTCATTCTATATTAGCAAAAAATATTGATAATAAATAGCGGAATATTCCAATATATCGTTAGCGTTTTTTTTATGTCTGTTTTGTTTTCTAATGATGTCTTTCAAATGCTTATTTATATTACACAAATGTCATTTTATGTAACTGAGCTGTCATTTTCCTGTGTTTGGGAATATCTTATCTCATAATTAGAGGTGTTGCTGCTGAAACAAGCTGGTGTGAATTTGAATTCTATCCCAAAACCATACCTAAGGAAAGTGCATAAAAGTTAATTTTGTGTACCCACGCTAGATTACATAGAATACAGGAACCATTTCTAAGTATTGACAAATGTGTAGTGTAAAATTGACCCCACATGAGTGGGTCATTAGCGGTATGAGTAAAATTTGCTAACTTGGATGGAAGTAGAAAGAGCTAAGATTCATGATAATGGAGAGTGCTGAAAGGATACCTTGCTGTGAAAGATACACTGCAGACAAATACACTATTTGCTATATTTACTGCATATATTTCTGTCAAATGTATACAGTACTCTTGGGCAACCATCAAAAAACATTTGAAATGTGTATGGTACAAGCACAGATGTAGAGTATTTTAAGTTGCAATATGGGTGGTGTCCTCATTGTTTCATAAAAACGTTTGCATACTTTTAAGCTACATGTTTATAAAACACTAGGAAGTGAAATATGTATCTAATTTTCTAATAATGTCCCATTTTTTATTAGTATTAAGTGCCCCACTATAACTGAAGATTGTTGGATAAATGAAATTTCCAGGATGGGTGCAATGACATTACCAGGTTTGAAACAGAAGAGTGGGCTGGAAAAGTAACTCTAAACATGGCTGTGCAGGCTATAATTATAGCTAAAGGCTGTTCCTGTGGAAACAAAGGAAAAAAAATCTTCCAATGCATTTTTATTTTTATTTTTATTTTTACTTTTTTGGTGCATAAAATTAAGGATTCCTTCTCTTAGAAAATTAAACTCATCAAAATATTCCAACACTTTTACTTTGCCCCATATTTTTATTTCTAGTGCTTATAGGTGGCTGAGGGTTTGTGAGCCATACGGTGCTCCCCATTGTATGCCACGCTTAGAGCTAGGTGGGAATAGCATCTCTGCCTCCAGCTTCTCAGTGAGGGAGTTCCTCTGTTTTTCCATAAGGATTAGGTATGCTAATTCATCCCATATGTAGAGAATAAATTACATAAATTTCCTTTAGAAGGAGGTAATGTGCTTTTTCAGGAAAGATGGGATGGGAATGATATACTCTTTTTAAGTAACAAGACTGAAAATACCATGGAAATGGGATCATGATGGATTTAAACATAAATAAATGATAATAATAATAATAAAAAAAAAAGACTAGAGTAACAAAAAAAATATGAATGCATGTTTACAAGTTTCAGAGAAGTGGCCTACTTCACCAGAAATGGCAATAGCTCTCAGCTCTGAGACAGCAACAAATAAAAGCTGCAACAAATAAGTCCTTGAGCTAGACCACTGTACAGGATGAAAATGTTAACTTGACTTTTTATTAGCTATGAGAATTGAAAACACATTGGCATATAGCTGTGAATGTAACATCAAATAACTTTTTCTTCATTTGTATTTATATTGTCTTTTATAGTGGTTATATAGTTATGTAATCTTCATCTATAGTCATTATTCACCTCACCAAAAAGCAAGGTGAGGGGGGGGTCTGAGTTGGCTGAGCTTGTCTGAGAAGCCACAGAAGGGTGTTAAATGTGGTGCCTCGACTCCATAGGTGGCAGCAAAAGTATGGGTGTAGTCCAAATGGAACTCAACCCGATGATCCTCTGCGGCCTCTCTGTGTAGCCTCTTCCCTGTGTAATACCTTTTCCACTTAATTCAGTACAGGCTAGAACAGAACAGAGTCCATACAAAATAGGTAGCTAGGCAGCAACAGGAAATTTATAAAGAGCTTTCAAAGATAGTTGCGTTGTAAGAATTTTAGGGATTTATGATAATATGTCTAAAACTAGTTTTCAGTATTCAATTCAAGCTGCATGGTATTGCTGAAGTCTTAACTGATGGTTAATACTTGTTTAGATCAAGGAGATCATAGGTAAATATTTCTTGTTAATTGATCAAATGAATGTAAGATCTAATTGATTCTTTTTATGCCTGTTCTTGATTCTGGCTGGCTGAGATACAGATCAAATTGTTATTTCAGTTGTATCTGTTCTTTCTAAATATGCACATTAAATAAGATTAACAAGAACAAGAGGACAAGGAAAACAGCAGAGCATGTCATTTTTTTTTTTTTTTCTCTTGCTTTTCATTTTTTTAATTGTTTTTGAGTGCAATTAAACTAAAAAGGGTATTTGACTGCAGCAAAGAACTGATGAATATTATGTATACCTTGATAAGCTATGAAAAATATCAGTTGAAACATCTCTTCTATGAATACAGCATGGGAAGCTTGTGAACTAGAGAGAACATTATACGTGTTTAAAATCTGTGCGGCTGTGTGAGTATATGTAGTTAAGTACTACAGAGGCCAATTATTTTTTAACATCTTGATTTCAAGATTAATATAACTTGTTTCTTTTCAGAATAATAAAGTAAAAGTTGAAAAATGATTTCATAGACTTTTCCTAACTGTCATAAGGACCCCTTTTGGGAGGTCCTTATGTATCATATATATATATATATATATATATAAATACAGTGCAACATGATTTGTGCCATCAGTGGTTAGTGGAATCAGAATATATAGTGCAAAAAAATCTTTCATATGCCTCGTTTCGCATTAATAATTGATGAACACTGCATACATTGATTTTAACTTTTTTTTTTTTTTTTTTTTTTTAATATATATAATTCATGATTTTAAAAATACAATGCACCAAATAAGTCTTGGGGTTTTTCAGGTGGGGATCTTGAAATATTCTCTGTATTTGGAGATAACATTTATGGTTATGATTAGAGGTATGAACAGCTGCCAAATTTAGAAGTCAAGTATAAAGAAAATGAGTGGGATAATCAGGAAAATCTGAAGTGTCCTCTTTCCTTTTTACACACCCCTTTTCAAAACAGAAATCAAAATTATAGGAAATGTTTGTGCTGTAAAGTGACCTGTAAATGCTTTATCATGTGAAATCATTTGATTTAATTTGTTTCAATTTAACATTCAAAATATGACAGTCTGCAGCAGATCAGAAAATCTTCATAGGAGCTGGCACGAGACCACTGTGATTTTGAGAGGTGGGTGTAACAATGCTTATGTACAGTCATCTTTGGTTTATTTTGCTGTAGATATTAGATTTTTCTTTTTATGATGCACTTGGCTCAGTGTAAAGAAAGTTCGAAATGCTCCAATAAGACTGCTTTTTTTATATATATTTCTTTTTCTTTTTCTTTGTCTTTTTTATTTTGCTCATTGCAAATGGATGAAATTGGGCACAGTCCCAAATCAGTTGTTGTAATATTCTGGCTGTCAAGCAACAGACAGAAAAAAAGTTATTGGGTCAGTTTAATGCTTTTTCCAGACATTATGCCTTCATTTGGCATAGTTTTTCGACAACTTCAATAAAGCCATTCATTTTTATTTTTTAGGAAAATCTAGGAGGGAGAAGAAATAGTAGGCAACAGCTGTCTGTACTACCTTGCTGGCAGTGCTTAGCTGCAGTTAACTCAGGCACACAACAGCTCTCTGCGGTATGCTGCTGGAAGTGTTATCCCCGCTTACAGGATTTCTCATTCAACCGTCAGCACTGCTTTTGTGGGGATCTCAGGGGAGGAAGAAAGAAATAATGCTGAAGAACTGATCTAGTGTGCTGCATCTGAGGGCATGCTACTAAAACTCTTCTCCAGCGAGACTTTAGTGAGATTTTACTCAGAGGCTGGTGCATATGTTCATTGGGGATTTTTTTTTTTTTTTTTTTTTTTTTTTCAGGGAGGACATGACCTGTGCACCGGTGTTGTTATGAGTGGTTGAAGAGTTATGCAGAAAATTGCTTGGCACTTGTGGCAGTACTGAAATGAGCTTTTGCCTTTGTGGCATTTGACGCTCGAGTCAGATACTCATCAGATAAATATGCTGTTAATTACTAGTGGAACAACCCAAGGCTCCTTTCGGTTTTGTAGTACTAGTAGTATCATCAGAGATTTGTAAGTGGTGCCATGCAATAGAAAGAACATAATGAACATGTATGTATGTTGAGGATGCATATTACTTAGAATAGCAGGTAAATTGAAGGGGAATGAAGCCACTTTTGCCTGCAAACCCAGTGTTTGCCAGTAGCTTTAGCCTGTGGTGCTGCAGTCTGCCCAGGCTTTTCTGGCTGTATCAGACTCCAGAGGGTTCCCCCTTGGTCTCACCAGGGAAGTCTAGGCTCTGGAGAGGAGCAACTGTTGGAGTGCACAGTAGGCAAAAGTACAAAATGACAAGCAGAGTTTGGGGCCAGGGTTTGGACTTTGATCATTGCTTGCAGCCTGTTGACAAGCACACAAATACCAGCTCCAGCCATGTTTTTGCTTTCCTATCTCAACAGCTCCAAGAAGAAAAGAGTATAACCTCTCGTTCAAAAGTATCACGTTCAAAAGTATCTCGTTCAAAAAGAGTATAACCTTCTCGTTTTCATTGCACAGAACTTATGTTGTTTTTTAAGGATGGAAGTACCCTTTTCTATCATCCTTAGGGACTCTTTTGGGGAATCACAATGTGCACTACTTAGGCAGGCTTTCTAATACCTTGAGTGGTAGCAAAGAGCAGGCAGAAGGGAAGGGTGGTCCTAGTCTTGTTTGATTTGCATTAGATGTAATAGTTCTGCCACAAGCCAAAAAGACACCTGCAAGCCACTTTTAATAGCTTTGCTGTAAGGTATGAGTAACAATAGCTTGTATTCTACAATTTCTGTGTTTGTGGCTCCCTGAAACCAACATAGCACAGAGCAGTCTGTAGGGTATGAATGTATTGTAGCCTGAACAGTCACAGCAGAGTCCTTGGAAGCACGGACATGAGAAGAAACCCAATTTCCTCACACCAGAATACAATGTATTGATCAGTATGTATGCAACCTGGAGAGGAACTGTTTTTAGAGCATGGCAAAAACAGTACATGAGGCTTAATTGAGCTGATAGCATTGGTGCTGACTTCAGGATGTGTATTTTAAGAATTGCTGAGAGTAATTTGAATCCATCTGGGGAGGGAAACTGTCTATTTTGTTTGATGAGGAGAAGTTGGACAATTGCCTGTTACATGTTTTGTCTATGACTTTTGAAGCTAGGTGAGTTAAACATGTCTAGGATCTATGTATCAACCTCTGAAAACTGTTTACAGCTAATAGCATAGGTGATGTTGTCCTTAAATTGAATCCAAGTCCATAACAAAAAAATAAAAAACAAATATGTGCAGTGATTGATGATCATTGATGTTGATGCAATGGATCAAAATGAGATCATCCTATATCTCATTCTGTACTGGTACATATGTAAGTATTTTTTGCTACTGTTAAATGCAACCACACTTCTGTATCTGGTCTAAGGTTTTGCTGGTTGTATTAAATTCGTCTTGTATTCCACAGTTAAATTTGAATGCAACCTCTCATTGGAGCAGAGTGTATTTATGTTTCATCAAAAAGGTCCTTTGTGTATTAATTATTTCAGAGCTTCTTTTGTGAATATTTCTTCTGTCTGAATAACCTGCCAGGAATACATTCATGACGAATATCCATTTTCCCTGACTGAGACTACTAGCGAAAATATCAAGGTTTTACTGTAATTAGTTCTTTTTCATATCTGTGTATAATCTTTTGATTACATTTCTTATTAGACTTTCGTATGGATAATTAATACCATATCCTGTAACATGATTTCCTATAAAAACAGAGGTTATACATTCCTTTTATTTAAGATGGCAGTATACCACAGTGATTGAATTTTATAGACCTGAGGCTTAAAAGGAGTGCTGTTTCTTGGTTGTAAAAGAGTGTTGCTTTCTCAGTTTTAAGGTGTGAGCTGCTTGCCAGGAATATGCTTTTATCAGGTTGTAAGCCTAGATGTACTCTGAGGAATCAGCTCAAATGTCAGTGGAGCTGACTGAGCTTGGTGGAGCATGAACTCAGTATCCTTTTTCTCATCCCTCTTCATGCAATACTGGAAGCAAGCTCCAGTGTGGATGAGATTTCTGTTGTTGCAGGAAAGGGACCATATGCTTGATGCTCTTGGGATGTTTTCCTGGAAGCCTTGAGTTCTTTCACATTTTTCCTATAGACGCAAACATTTTTCCGGTCTTTCTGTACAGCAGTTTTGGCCCATGAGGTAGGTAGCTGTTGGTTTCCTCCAGGTTATTCAACCTATAATTCCTTTGTCTTTGGGAGTGCCCTATAGTGGAATCTAGGCTAGGGAGCTGGCATCTTCATTAGTAGAGTATTTAAACTGTAATATGATAGATTAAACAAAAGACTTTTGGCTGCGGAACATCTCAGTGGTCAGAGTTAAAGGATGGTGTAGTCATTTATCTTGCTATACAAACACTTAAAATCTGTTAACTCCACTTGGCTTTTCAGCTCAGTGGTTTGACCTAATTTGATTTCTCTTCGTTTTTCCAATACATGTAATGATTGTAGGAAAAAAGAAAGGAAAACCTCTACTTCTGTTGACCAGTTCTCTTAGGCTTTTTGCATTTGCTTTTCTTTCTGTTGGTCACTCAAAACAATCCCAATTCCAGTTAATATTTTAAATTCAGGCCAGTTCTCAATGTGGCATCTAATGATATATCTGTGCCCTGACTTTCAATATACAGCAATTATGCCTAACATGTACTTGCTCAATTGGTATATGATTTCTTATATTTCTCTATTTTTAATGTATTGTTAAGAATGTAAAACAACAGTTGATATTTAGATGATAATTTCTAATGCATCAGGCACAATACTAGCAAAAACTTTGCTTCCATAAAGCTATAAATCTTGATTTGCCATGTCCTTGATTCACTGCGGTACAGGAGAAAACAATTATTTGTGCACAGTGAAAGGAACTGTGCCAATTGCAAACAAAATTCACAGTATATTGAAATATTACAAAGCTTTTCTGTTCCTGAAGTGCTCATGGTTATCTGCTATATTACATAACTTTAAACTAAGCTGCTTTAGACAACAAAAAGGCTTTTTTTTTGGCATTAAGCTATCTGCAGTACTGAGGCTGACATTTTGAAAAGTAAATGGTAAGTCTGAGTGTCTGAGAATTCAGTCTAAGGTGTCTTAAAATGGCTTTAAGAAGTTAAGCACCTGCCATCCAAAAAGCAGTCCTTTTGAGACCTCTAAACTTGAACATCCGGAATTGCTAGCTGCTTCTGATAGCTATGCTCACATAACACCTGCATGTTTTGCTTGCATGGTGTTTCTTGCTCTCAGCTATTCACAGGCCAAGATGGAAGACAAAATGGCACTATGAAGTATGAATGCATTACTTAAATTTTCAAAATACTGCTAGATGTATAGCAAAGAATTACCTCACAGTTTAGAGTTGCCATTCAGTAGATGGCAGTACAGCTCACAAATAATTCTTTTTTAGGGATTTTGTTGTCTGTTATGGCCTTCCATACGGCTTTAATTTTATCAGGGAGAATTAGAAGCTTAATGGACTGGCAGTCAGGTTGTACTCAGAGAGGGGGGTTGGAAATCTCTTAATTGTCTCTATTGTTTGAATCTGTGTAGAAATGCCAATGGAGAAAACACTGGTTGAAGAAGTTTGGAAATATTATATTTGTTACTAACACAATCCTCTGAGGGTGTTATCAGAGGTTCCGATTGAAGAGCTGGTAGAAAAAAAATACAGATAAACAGGCAAAATCAATGTTAAATAAATGTTAATAAATATCCAATATTGAATATTAATCACTGGAGGGTTTTTAGGTAATTCAGATATGAACTAGCTGAGATAAACTACTAATTGGGATGGGACATGAAGCTTCTTACTTAAAACTTTTTTACTTCTTTTAGATACCAGGGCTCCTCCAGGTGAGAGCTGGAAACCATCACCAGTTCAGGCTGAAGAATTCATGGGACAGATGAGAAGAAACCACAGCAAATGGTGAATGGGGGAACACAGGGCTAAATACCGTAGGCAAGAGAGGAGTCAACGTGGTCTTTTCAAAGGGAACTCATGCTGGGCAAACCTATTGATCTGTTAGACAGTTTGCTAAGCTAATTTTTCCAGGAGGCATTAGATGGGTTGTCTTAAAGGCTTTTACAGAAATTAAGCTGCCATGAGAAGGAGGGAAGACCCTTGAAAGTGTGGGTAGTTTGTTAAAGAACAAAGAGCCCCTGCCCTTTGTTTCCTAAAGTATTAACTCTAATTAGGGGAAAAGAATATGTAAGGTAGGTAAAATACATAAAAGGTGATGGTGGTTCACAGTAAAGGATGTTGTCTGCTGCCTTCTTTCTGCTGAAGGACTTTCTGAAGTGCTTTCCAAGACCAGTCTGAGATGAACCTTACAAAATTAGCAAGCATTCATTCAGCTGTGTCCTTCAAACCTGACCTAATAGTCATTTAAATCTCTCATCCATCTCCAGTCTGTACCACTCTTTCGCTGTTCACTACTTAAAACCAGGGAATCTGCCTGAGTCAATATCCCTGACTTGTTAATGAGCTGCCCAGCAGGGAAATCTTTCAGAAACCTGAAGCTGTCTACACTATTGCCATGGAAATGTTTTTTTTGTTGTTGTTGTTGTTTGTTTGTTTGTTTGTTGTTTTTACAGTATCCTGGCTTCAAAAAAACATTTAGCTTAGTGTCCATCTTCACTACTTTTCTGCTGTGCTAACTGACCAGAACAGTTTGGTCTGTTGTTTTATATATTGTTTCCTTAGGACTCAGGCAAATAGCTGTGTGTTCTTGTAGAGCTGAAACGTAGTAAAGCTGAGGGTAAAACTTTGACACAGATAACATATGTCCAAGGGATTATCTGAAAGGGAGATTAAAAAAAAGGAGAAATAAAATATAGCATTAAACATTTGGATCAGAGCAAAGAGGGAACAAGAGAAAAGCTATTTCATATCAGCCTGGTGAGAGTAAGGAAATAAGCATCCATTTTAGTAAGCTTTATTTAAATTAAGAATGGTTTGAAATGGATATGAGACATACTTTACAATACCCAATGAATTCTTAAGTGTTTTCAATTTGCTTGTTTTGAAAATTGTTCTGAATATACCTTTCCATCTTAACATGTAAGGTTTTTGTTTGTTTTTAATGTTTATTTGGCAGATAAAACCTATGAGCTTTTCAAAGGCAAAAGCCAATTTGAGAAAACGGGTATTCTGTATCCCTGAACAACGTTTTTTAAAAACATAGCAAATCTATTTACAGTTTCTACAAATAGAACTTGAAAATTCTAGCTAGATGTTTCAGTTATGCCAAAGGCATTTGTTCTCTTTCTGTATTTAGTTTAGAGGTTCAAGCAGCAAAACTCAGATACAGAACTGAGCTTCTGACAAGTTTGTGATGGTATATTTAGAAGTAAGGCTATTTTTTTTTTTTTATTTGTTTCACTACTTGCAGTCATTTTCCTATTAAGAGAGCACCCAGAGGTCAATGAAAAATAGAGTCCTACTGTGTTAGCCATGGGGAAAGCATGGAATAGATAATTTGTCTCCAATTTCATCGTGCTTCTAATCAAAGTAGACACTATCAGGGACCTTACAATATTGGGAAAATATCTAATCTGTGTTACTAGAAGTCTTTCAAGTAATGGAACTGGCAGGAATTTTGGCTAGTATTTCTTGACCTAATTTGTCATATCTGAAAATAATACAAGCCATTTTCTCACTGTTTTATCATTCATTCATCAATTTGCTTTCTAAACAGTGACAACATAGAAAATGCATCATGTTGGTTTTGGTCAAGACTGTTTTTGTTTTTCCAAATGCCATAGTGTTTCTCTCTCTCTATTCTTTGTGTTCTGAGTCACTCACAGATGCTTTGACTAAGGAATAAAACTGTGTATGATTACTTCTCATGTTTAGTGGCAGCCTTGGTGATGGTTAATTTTATTTTATTTTTTTTTAATCTGTACAGTAGCATGTAACTCCAGCAGCATCATGTCTGAAAATAACTTCATTAACAATTAATACTTTCAGTGTTTTTACCTTGTCTCTCAACAACAAAGGCTATATAGAATATCAATTTGGTGTTGTGCAGTTACAGTTTGGAGTTGTATCATACTAAATAATACATTGACTAGTTAGAAACTAAAGCATCAAATGTTTGCATTAAATTGTATAATTTCAAATGAACAAATACATGGGTTTTATGAATTTATATTAGTATTTTTTCCTAGATATGAAATTCTTTAAAAATAATGAATCTATGTGACTTCTGGTGAATTAGTAATTGCTAATAGTCATGTGTAGCTGCATGTACATAGGAAGAAATATATTTATTGTCATTGTGTTAAACGTCTGTTTAAACTCAGTCAATGAGGTGGAAAAATCAAGTTTAGTTTTGGAGATGTCCTGCTCCGACAGAACAAATTTTCCTAGTATTTTAATCAAAGGATTGTTCTGGGTTTATACAGGTGCATCTGAAGGACAGGGGGAGGAATTATTTTTCTGAGATTCAATTTTATTTAATTTGAACAATGATTTGAACAATGTTAATGTCATAGAACTGAATTTAACTCCACGACATCTGATTTTTCAGGAAGTCCAAAATTCTCAGTGTTGTGCCAGTGTTGTGCCAAACGTTGTCACTTAATTCTAAGGGAGTATTTATACATTTGATTGGATGAGTCCTAAAATCTGTAGGTGGTAGAGAAAGGTCTTTCTACTTGCAGAAGCTGTCATGAAGATACTGGGCTACTGGGTGCAGTGTGAGCCTGCTGATGACACCCTTTCTTAAGCAGAGCATATCCTGTGTCCCCTAGCACCACTGGAGGAAAAATTTGGGTATCGCCTTTGATGGTGGGAAACCTGCCCTGTGTTTGGGTGGCTCAGCTCTGTGTGTGCTCCTCCTTTCTGTGTAAGAGGTCTGTGGGAGGGAATGCCTTGAGCTGGGGTTGTTGGAACTTTTACCATATACATTGAACCCATGAGGGTATGCTTATTTTAATGTTATTGTAAAAATTAAGTTCGTTGAAACATGAAATGAGCAGTCAATATTAGCTGTAGTTTCATTTAGTTTTGGAGGGGTGCTCATTTAGTTTTGGGGGTATCTCATATTCTGAGATATTACTGCTGGGCATAAGAGTGAAATCCTGATTTGTAAGTGGAGTGAGCAGATGCAATCATCATTTGAGTCTATGAGAAATGCAAGGACAAACTAAGATCAGCAGAGTGACTTCCACAGAATTTGAGGAATTCATTCATGGAGCAGTGCTTGGCATACAGAAGTTCCTGTGCAGCAGGCTCTTGGTGCCTTCCGCTAGATTGGATTTCTTCTTGGGGAGGAGGAGAGCTATTAAAATTATTTTGGGGTAGGAAAATAGCTGTAGGATTGGTCATGAAAGGATGGTGGTAAAAGAAACATGCATGAAAGAAAGCCTAAAAGGACCATTGTTGTTGAAATGGCGAGAAACTCTTCTACCCTCTTGTTTTTTAAAAAAACAAATAAACAGCAGCATAATATATATGTATGAAAAAAAAAAAAAAAAAAAGAGGAATGGATACATTCTCACAAACGCACAGGACATATTTCAGTCCTTTGGAATTGCCTTTCTGAGAATGTGTTAATTTATCTTATTTTGACTGGAGGCAAAGAAAGGTACTGCATGTAGGTAATCCTGCAGAAATATGATCATCAAAGTATTGCTTATGTTGATTCCTGCTGAGAAATTACAGGGAAAATAGGCTCAGAACTTGTCTGAAGTGAGTTTTGCTACTGAAACATATTTAGATGGAAGTGTAGATCTTGTAAGATGTAATCAGTTTGCCTTCTGGTGTCATGGTTATGTTTTCAGCCGGATTACAGCTTTGTGATTGCTGTATCTGTTAGGGAACAGATATAAAAAGCATTTGAATGTAATTTATGTAATTTGAAAAAAAAAAAAAAACAACAAACAAAAAATAAAAATAAAAATAAAACACCAAGCCTTAAGACTTCTTGGGTAAAATATGTTTTCACTTGCTAAGTCAGATTAATAGTAATATTGAGTAAATTTTATATTTAAATTGATTATTCATTTAAGGAAATTAAAATACTATATTTGGCAGGCAATATACTATCAACAATGAATAAGATTATAAAAAATAATGAACCCTTGTTATGCTTCCTAGTCTACTTTGTTACATTATGAAAGTGGTCCCAGTCTGGGCCTTCCCTGAAGGGATGAGAGGAAGACTTTATAACTTTCATCTGAGTTTGAGTAATCTGGCAAAGAATGTACTGATAAAGTAAAGAAACCTAGGCTAAGGTTTCTCTACTGTAAAGTGTAATCACTGAAATTAGTAAATATCATAGGATATTTGGAAGTGAGAAGAATGATAAACTCAAGGCATAAATTACATGAGCCTCTATCATAAATCTGAAGCTAGAATGATATTATCTGGGAAAAAAAAATGCAGTTTTACATCAAAATATTTCTGATTTTGTAGGAGAAAAAAACAGACAAACAAACAAAAAAAACTTCTACCACTCTAATAGTCTATATTTTCCTTTGTGAACTTGAATGTCAATTTTACAGTTGTATTTTAACATTTGCATTAAATTGTCTCTTTTAGTTTGCATATAGTTATAGTTTAGTTATATAGTTTTGGCGTTAAAAAAACTATTCGTTACCACATGCATTTAAACTTAACTGCACAAGTTTGTTAATCAGGAGGCTGGCATTTCATAGAAAATGTGTCTTGTGAATGTGCTTTTACAATAACTGTATCTGGCTAAAACTATATATCCTGCTATTAGCCCAAGACTCTTTTGAATGTCACATTCAAGTTTCTTCATTCGTGAACACCTTGGGAGATGGAGATGGTCTTTGGTTTTCTTACCTCAGACAACAACTTTAGGAGCTCATATTCCCTTATATGGCTTATGGTTATACCACCCAATGGTACCTAAATAAAGAACTAACTCAGGTCCATTTTTTTCACTTTTTTAATTCTGCCCGTGCTGCTTTGATTAGAGATTTTGTTGCTTTACAGGTGGCCAAAAAGAGCACAATGTGACATTATCATCTTCCAAGCCGTTTTTCGCACCTCTTCTAGTCTAAAATCATGTAGTCCTGGGAGATGAGAAGGTGCATTTCATATGTTGGCCACTTAGGGATGTAGGAAAGAATGTATATTACTTGTTCTTTTGTTATGCCATGCCTATTAAAATATAATAAAATAATTATTTCATTTTCTTCCCCTGCAGATTTGCAGAGAACCGTATTGCCTAGCTAAGAAAGGGATATTTAATTGCTGCTGCAAGAACCAACGTTCTTGTCCTCAAGATAGGTACATAGGCTATCTAGCTATATAGTTCTGAGTGTTTTTTTTTTGTTTGTTTGTTTGTTTTTTTCTTGTTTTCAGAGTCGCAGCCAAAATCTTGCTAATAAGTGAAATTCTTGTTCAGAAAGCCTCCGAGGGAAAATCCATGCTTCACTTAAGCCAGTGGCAAAGCTTCCTTTTGACATGGACTAGTTAGAGCACTGAGAGTATGAAGGTGTCAGTGGAAAAAAAGACGTGGCCTTTAGCTTGGTGGTGAATCATGTGCTAGTGTTGCTAAGGGGGGCGGTTTTCCATTGCGTGGTCTCTTCTCTCATAAAAATGTCGTCTTCGAACATGAGAGAGAGATGCAGTCTGAGGCTAAAATTAGCAAACATTCAGTTATGGCTTCTGAAGCAATGCATTCAAAGATGTCACAGGCCAGGTATTTTCAAGGTATGAACAACAGCAGTAATAACTCATAGGTATTTTCAGATCAGAATATATAGGGGTAGTTATCTCATGAGTGATCAGGAAAATACAAAAGTGGGAAGGTTCCAGTCACCGTTAAAGCTGAAGGCTCCAAATGGTAAGGAAGAAATACGTCCTTATAAATGTTGACATTTTAAATTTCTATGTAGATAAATATAGAAAATATAAAATATAAATATAGTTTATATAACTACTTTAAGTTGTTATGATATCGAGCTGCAGTTTAATACATTGTCAGGGATCGCTGCATTCTTGGACATAATTGGTCTTATTTGCTGAATTTAGTTTAAGTATCACATATAACTGTATTTGATTTACCTGGGTTATAATTTTTCCTAGTTCTTAGATTCCTTTCTTGATTTTTAAAAACAAAGTTACTGTAGACACTGTCCAACTTCTGTTTTGCTTTCTGAGAACATTAAAGCAATCAAATTTTGCACACATCAGTGCTCCCAGTAAACAAATTTTAAGTTTCCACACTTCAGTCTGCACACTGGGAGCAGAACTGTATGTAGTGCCGTGGTATTACTTGACACAGTGATAGAAACGAGTTCCCAAAACCCCCAACCAGAACCCAGGCACAGAAGCAATTAAATATGCCTTTCTTAGCTAGGAAGTGCAGGAGGATGCAATACCTTTGTGTGAATGTGACAAGAGAAAATTGCATTTAAACTCTGGTCCCATCCAATAAATCTTACAACAGCCTAACTTTTCCTGGAATGATGCCTCTGGCAAAGCACAAGTGTCCCAGAAAAGGAGTTGGGGAGAGGGAAGAAGGGAAAAACAAAATAAATAAATAAACAAAAAACCAACCAAACAAACAAATAAACAAAAAACTTAATGTTTTCATTATTCTCTTTATCTATTGCTTTACCATAAATTGCTAGTTCTTTCACAGTAAGACTCAGAGCCTTAGGGCTTTTTGTAAAACTTCCTAGTGACCGTATTACACTTATCCTGTAGGGCAGAAAGAAATTATATCTTGCCATATCTTTCCATTCACATCACAGACTTCTTAAAGATCAAGTATTTGAATGCTCAACAGCAAATAACTCACTGTCAGTCCACAGTGTGCTTAAAAATTAAGGGAATTTAAGGGAAATTAAGGGATATATTCACATAATGAATACATTCAGTTGAACAGTATTTTTCATGAAGTTATAAACTGAACAAAACGAAGCTAGTTCATTAAACGATTATTTTTCATAAGCCTTGTTCTGGTTTAACTCTGGTTGTATCGTAGCCATACCAGACTAATGAACTGATTTCTCACTCTGTTACTGATATAGTATGCCAGTGTAGGTCTCAGTTTGAACACATCTTAGGAAAAGACAATGCAATGCAACAAATGCAGATGTAAGAGCATCGGTGGCTTTGGTGGTATTTAGTATGACACAATGACTCATCTATAAACCTGTAGCACGACTATGCTCTCAGAGCATTCTTTAGTGTTTTTTTGTTTGTTTGTTTGTTTGTTTTTCACACAAGGTAGAGGGAGAGACTTACTTTGTGGCATTCCTTATTTTTTTTCTCCCTTGTGACTTTTTTTTTTTTGTCACATGTTCTGTCTGGAGTAGTTGCTGATATAGGCTTGTGGCCAAAACTTAGTTCTTGGAAGTCAAGAGACGACTTCTGTTCCTAACAGAAGTGCTGATATGACTGTTTCTTGGTGTTTTTCAAAAGACATTTTCTGACTGGTAATTTAGTCCCATTTTGCCAGCCAGAGCAAAAGCGTGAGTGATGCTCTTACTCAAGTCTGTTGAATTGGGAAGTATTGACAGACATGGAGAGTGCTTCAGGAATATATTGATGGCAGCAACTGTAGCTACTCTGACTGTGCATATATTAACATCAGACTGGGAGAAGCCTAAAATTATGAAGAAGCTTTCTTCCTGCACCAGGGATTCATCTTCACTGGTGTTTAATTTTTCCCCATAAGGGAAAATGTGAGTGGCCCCTTCCAGGAGAGGGTGGTTAGTCCTCATGCACAGGGCACCAGGGCGACCATGATGTATGAGCATTATCTTTCTCTTCCTTAGCTCTTCCTAATTCAAACAAAAATGTTTCCCAGTATAGAGAGGAACAGAAAATACAGAGGAACAGAAAATTTGGCATAGCTTTTAAAACTAAGAAAATTGTGCCATGCAGAAGGCATGCATAAGGATAATGAGACTGATGGTGAGTCCACACTCTGTCCTGTCTGCCACAAATATACAAGCTCAGTGCCAATGATGGTCTTGGCATTCTGAATGTGTTTGGCTGTTGATTATGGACCAAATTTAAATACTTATTTTGTAATAGGGAATTTTGTAATTCCACCTCAGGAGAGGTGGAATTGTTGAGTATCTTAAGTAGAGGAGGTCAGTAAAACCTTGCCAGTAACTTTTGCTGTTTCTGACATTTTTGAACTGCATGCAGTACCTTGGTTAAAACATGGGCAGCAAACCTCTCTTTATGCAGTCTGTCTTTGCTTTCTGGTTACCTTTTTATGTTGTACAGCTTTCTCTGCTTTTAGACACACCGGCTAGTTCCAAAATGACCTAGACGGATGTTGCATGCAGCAGCATCTCCATATTAAACACCGCTTCTGTTGAATGGGGTGTTTATGTAGGTGTCTGTTGCTTGTGACAGAACTGGTTTTGTTTGTATTGCATGAAGTCATGGCTTCTTGGGGAAATCTGCAAGATAATTATTTTCTGGTGATAATGAGGTCATTAAGTTCTGCATTTTTTGCATAAAAAAGGATGGTAATGTAAATCAGTGCAAATCAAGTAAAGTAATACCATATTATAAGCTGAGCGGAATGTGCCCTGAATTTTGAAGAGTGGAAAAATGAGATATTAACTGTTTAGGGAACATATATTCCCAGCACAGTTTGTTTCCATGTGTAATACCTGGTTTAAGAAATCGACTTGTATAATTGTTTTAACAAATCTTTGGGCTATGTTGTATTCTCTGTTGATATCACCAAAATCTCAGCTTTTGTACAGATACAATACAAAATTGATTGCACCCTGATATTATGCAAAATAATGTTAAAAATGAAGCCTGGCAAGCAAAGTGATCCTTGGCAGCTTCCACCCTGTTCACTGGTGCCATTCAGTGTCCCAGATATGCTGGAATTCTGACAAGATGCAAGAGAGAAGGTTTAATTAGGCCACAGTTTTACTAATTCAACTAATCTGGGAGTTACACATCAATCACCCACAGAATGCAAAGTGTTATTTCTTTCTCCCTTATTCCTGTCTATTTGGGAAGTGCTCATGGTTTCATGTATGGCTCCAGGCTGCCACAGGTGTGAGGTTTGGAATGACTGATGCCACGGGACTCTGCTTTTTGCATTTGCCCATGAACTGCCTTTTTAAGGGTCATGTCTTCCTCTAAATCTGCTTTCATCTCTGGTTGAGAACAGATTCTTGCTAAAGTTGTCTCTAACTTACTATTGTATGCCTTTCTAACTAAGGTCTCTGAGGCAGCCATAATAAGTTGCTGTACCCTGGCCAGTCTGGGAACTTAAATATAAATACTTACATATTTCCATGTGATTGAAAAATAAGAAAGATGCAAGTCCGATGGACAAATACATCCCCTGTGGATGGGGAAGTGGAAGTGTCTGTTCTGATAGTGAAGGAAGATGCTGGCCAAAGTTTGAGGAGAAGCTGAGGTGCCCCACAGTTCAGACACTGGTCCCTCCTCTGCTGCCTGGCTTATGTAGTTTACAGGGAGCTCTGACCTTCTTTTTTTACTGCCCTGCAAGGCAATATCCTCTCTTATTGTGGCCTGCTTTTGAAACTGGATTTGAGGATTTGGGTCTCAAATCTTAAGGAATATGAGATGTCTGGTGAAAATTGTAGCTAATACTATGTTTATCACCACCATGATCATTTAAAGGAGAGAACACATGCAAAATGGGCTTTTGGTTCACAGTACACAGGTAGGTTGTTCTGCAGGACCTGTAAAGCAGTACTGAGGCCAAGCTATTTGACAAACTTAGGTTAGTCCATTAACCAAGGACTAATTGTCCTTCTTCTTGTGACAGAAGATGAGAACATCCTCCATGTATCGCATTTGAACTTCCCACAATGGAAGGATGTCAGGCTAATGAAGTGTTGTGATGCTCTTATCCACCTCATGGTTTTTGGATGGATTTTGAAAACTGTGGTAACCTTAATATGAGGAATATGTAGGAATACAGCTCTTTGGTAGAAACCAAGCATGCTTCCACAGATGCCAAGAGAAGTGCTCGTGCTGGATGCTCAGAAGAGCTGATCCCAAACAACATTGAAGGATTCTGGAACAAAACCAGAATGTACCTCTAAGATTGCATTCTGCAACCTGAAGAGGCAAGACAAAAATGTAGGGTAAATCTCCAACACATTTTTAATACCTTACAGATGTGGACTCTTTCAAACTTTTCACATGAAAAAGGGACAGACAAGCTGTCTTGATGTTGAGATTGAGAAAGTTAAGTACCAACAATTACAGGTGATGAACTCTCACCTTTCAGATTTAGATTTTTATCTCAAATCCCATGTTAAAAAAAAAAAAAAAAAAGAAAAAGAAAAAGAAAAAAGAAATAAAATGGGGGGGGATATATATTAATTTTCAGGGAAACAAAGATGATTTTGTCTGTTTATCCTTCTTGGTACATTTATTGTAATGAAATAGTAGATATCCCCTCTAAATACTCAGTGCTAAAGCAGATTATTCAACAAAAATGATACAAAACATGGAGAATATTATTTCTGCTGACAAAGGAGGTAGAGGTGGGTGGAAGATTTTCTTCACAGCATCCACTGTAACTTTCCTTTGGGGCAAGAGCACTGGACACAGCGTAGAAAACTCACTTTTAAGACAATGTCTTAAAAGACAATGTCTTAAGACAATGTCTGTTATGAAGGGCATGCAAGTCACTACCATAGACTTTATTTTGTTTTAATTTAGAATATATATTAAAACATCTAATGACACTGTGTGAAAGTTTATTTCATGTTTTGGAAACAGAAAAAGTAGAACCTTATTATTTTACTATCTCTGAAACCCTTGTTGCTGTAAAAATCCAAGGAAGGGTGTTCACCTCCAAAAATGTGGTCTCTACCTGTTGTTACTGTGTGTTTAAAACTTCTCATGTGCTCAGAAACCACAAACAATGTTATCTGTTTTCTAGTGTTATCTATCAATAAGTGGAGACCAGTTTGTATATGCAGACTTGTTTGCTGAATATTAGGGTATTTGCTTTCTGCCCCTTATACTTTCTAGTGTATGGAAACCTTTTAATCTATTGAATGAGACTGGAAAATGCTGTCTGTGGAGGTGGTTTGGTTGTTTTTAAGGGATTGACTAGGATCTTCGGGAGCAGTTACTGATGTTTAATGGACCCGCTTGAAAAAGTTACCAGGGATTTTAACTTAAGAACTCAATGGAAATCAAAGCCTTATGAAGCATTGCCAGTTAAGGACTTTCAGTTTCTGTCTTTGGACAGGATTTGACCTCTTTTAAAAATTTCAGTCTCACCTGTAATCTCAATCAGAAATCCATTTCTAATAAAAATACCTCAGTCAAAATCACGTAAGTAATTAATTTAGGAAGATATAGTAAAGAAACAATGAGAAGACACATTTGACCAAGATACTACAGGAATTTGGAATGCGGTAGAACTTGCTTTAATTAGTTCCGTAACACACAGTTGCCATACCTGTTATCAAATGGTTAATGATGCATCAGAAAAGCAATGCCATGAACTGGAAGTATTACTAACACCGCATATAGATAAGTAGACATTGCTATAGGTCACAATATGACAAAATCACCTAACAGAAAGCATTTGAATGCATGTGAGCTATGAACTCCAAAACTTTCACAGACCAGCTGCAATTTAATCAATTACCTAATTTAGATGTGTTAATCCTATTGGTGAAAATGGAGGGAAACATCTAGTACTGTGCAGACGAGCTAGACCAGGAGAGAATGTTCAAGAGCTCAAAAACACATTGATCTCAGTATAGACAGACTTAGGTGTGCATGTTTGGTCTGTTTTTCACCCAGTCCTGATACATCTGTTATGTACCATCTTATACATGGACTGCAGCTGTAGAAAGAATGAACAAATTAAGATGTTTGTGTCAATAATTATTTCAAGCCCAGTACCATTGCACAATGTGTTTTTCCCACAAAAGTAAAGGTCCAAATGGAAGAAGGTTAGAGCTGTGTAGTTCAAGTCAGTTTAATTTAAAAGGAACTGTAAGAGAATGAAATACATGTTTTATGTAATTAGCATTTTAAAGCTTTGTTTCACTGTTCAGTTTTATGCTACCAGCACGTGGAACATTTGCTTAAGAGGAAGCAGATTAATAAGGTTTCCTGAAGAGTTCAAGGTCACTAACTCTCTGAGTGTTAAATAATGAAAGTCTGTGTGTTTCTGCTTTCTGGTGTATGTTAAATATTTGGAGAATGACTTAACTGGTTTTTCCTGTTGCTGAAACCTAGTATTTTATATTCACTGTCACTGAAATACATATGTTATGTGAGAATACGTGTGTTGACTTATCTCTAGACATAACTAGAGGTTGCTGTTAAAAATCCAGAACAGTTTCTGCATTTGAAACATTTTATTATCCATGTTTGTAGAAGTGTTCAGGTGAGACCCTGGGCAGTATCAGAGGGCAATATTCAAAGTAACATTGTTGTAAGAAAGCTTTGCAAAACTTTATTATAGACAAGCTTACCATAAATGGGATAAATCTCATTTGAAAGGTTGGTCGTGAGTCCGAACATGTCCTTGGATATGTTCTGGATATGCGCGTTCTTAGCTTTCAGTTTATAAAGAACACCTCCTACACCTGAATTTTAATTAAAGCAAAAAAGATGACTTCTGCATAAAATATTTTAATGAACTATGTAGCAGGTGAGCAAAAACCTCCAATAACCTGAGAGCTTCAGCTCTTTGAATTGCTGTCAGATGTCTGACAGGCCAACTTCAGAACCATAGCTTTGGGTTGGAAGGGACCTTAAAGATCATCTAATATCAAACCTCCTGTCATGTAATGGTCATGACAAGGACACCTCCCACTGGACCAGGTTGCTCAAAGCCCCATCCAGCCTGGTATTGAAAACTTCCAGGGATGGGACATCCACAGCTTCTCTGGGCAACCTGTTCCAGTGCCTCACCACCCTCAGAGTAAAGAACTTCTTCCTTATATCTAAGGCCTAAATCTACTGTGTTTGTTTGTTTGTTTGTTTAAAGCCATTATTCTTTGGCCTATCACTACACTCCCTGACAAAGAGTCCCTCCACAGCTTTCCTGTAGGCCCACTTCAGGCACTGGAAGGCCACTATAAAGTGAGCCTTCTCTTCTCCAGGCTGAACAACCTCAACTCCTTCAGCCTGTCTTCATAGGAGAGGTGCTTCAGCCCCTTGATCATCTTTGTGGCCCTCCTCTGGACTCGCTCCAATAGGTCCATATTCTTCTTGTGCTAGGGGCCCCAGAGCTGAATGCAGTACTCCAAGTGAGGTCTCACAAGCAGAGTAGAGAGGGGGAATTACCTCCCTTGACCTGATGGCGATACTTCTTTTGATGTAGTCCATGCCTATCTGAAAAGTCTCTCTGGTGCACAGAGGTCCTGTTTGGATGATGAAATGTTTGAATTCTTCCATTTGAGTCCCATAGCTCAAGATGAATGGGCTTTTTAGTTTCTAGAGATAAAATCCGTAAGTACTATTCATTTTCATATTTTTTTTCACTCTTCTGGATTTTTTTTTTTTTAACTCTTGAACAGTCAAAGTTACATGTTATATAAATGTTATAAGGCAGAATCTAAACTACTGAGATACTTTCATTTAAAGGAAAGTACTGATGGCTCTGAGTCTATGAGAAAGTGTTTCTTTATGGACAGCATTTATACATCAGGAAGCTTGAAATTAACAAATAGTTAACATAGTGGTTAACAGTAAGAAATAATAATTATTGTCTGTGTTGCCCAAACAAACTTCCCAGGACTCCTGCTGGAGATGTTTATTAATCTAAACATACCCAGTATATCATTAAGGTAATTTCTTGCATGATTGATTGAATTAGTTATTATGGGTGGGCAGGAGTACCTAAGAATAATGGGAGGCAGAGAAAAAGGGAAGAGAAATTGACTTTCTTCCAAATACATATTAGCAAAACAAATGAACAATTTTTACACGGTAAAATCAGCATTCATTTTTGCATGCCAGGGAGATTGCATCATGTAGAGCATCCTGTAGGGCTGAAGGTCAAGACCAATCTGCTTGCTTTATTTTTTCCAGTGATCCATTATCTATTCTTGCCTAGTTGGAGTCATTAGTACTTGCAAAGAGGAAAACAAAAAGAAAGGAATGTCAGCAACAAGACTCGACATTGTATCTTAGCTATCATTGTACTGTGCATATACCACCATAATCGAACTCAAGCACACTGAGTAAGCCAATTAGTCTTTCTAGCAGCAGTAGAACAATTGCAATGAATAGACATGTCTCTACCATAAACTGAAGAAATAATAGAAAGAGATGGTCTTCCTTCCTTTCTCACACTGTTGTCACCCAAACAGACTAGAATTTCTTTGGCCACCAAGTTCAGTATTTGCAAAAAGCAGAATACCACTTGATGAGTTTTTTTTTTTTTTTTTTTTTTTTTTTTTTAAATCCCAAATTGGAGACAGTTGCATATAAGAAAAAAGGTCATGTATCTGTGTTATATGTAGAGTCTGGGAGTGCTACCCATGGATTTTTCTCTCTAAAGCAATCAATTCCATATGAGTGGGTTACTATTATTATATCTATGCAGATGCTGAATCCAGTTACAATAAACAGAAGCCAAGGCTGTTGTTTTCTCAGACAAATGCAGAAAAACTAGAGACCAGAGCTAGCTATTAATCTGGCCTATTAGTATGCGGACAGAATGACTGATTCTGGTTTCTCCTCCCAGATTCTCCATTTGTGTCTGGGCTGGTTTTCCATAAAGCTAGTGAATGCAGAAGTAGCCAAAACTGGTATATTGCAGTTCTCTTAAAATAAATTAATAAATAAAAAATACCAGTTCAAAAATAGCTACTTCCCATAGTCCTGATCTGAACAGCATCACATCCACTATATGCTTTGTTGGAGGGAAGTTACCACTGAATAATAAATAAAGTGGGTCTTCCTTGTAGTGCCATACTTCTCTCCAAAAACACTTAAAAAACAAACAAACAAACAAAAACAACTCTCTTTTCCTTTTGCCTTTTCTCCTCATTTTGTACTTCCTTCAAGGTGTTGGTTTCTCTGGTATGATGCGATTCTGCTTACATATGTTTATCCTATACCAGATGGCCCCAGTTTTTACTGGTATTATTTGGGCTATTTATATATGAAATACTTTGCTGTATATCTCCATCCTTAATCTTGCATAGCTTAAAATTCACTGAAACAGAAGTGAAGTCTATGGTGAGTTTGAGTGTTTTAGATCTTCCCTGCAACTATGCGCTATGTGAGGGATGAATTCAAACCCTTTTGTGAAATACCATGTAAAATCCTTGTTGCTGCCTCTGTGGTTTAGAAATCATTATGCAGCTAGAAGTGTGAAATATTAAGCATATCCTTTTATGTACTTTGAATTTATAGGGACTTCAAAGTCAGTCCTCATTTATTGTCTGGTTTGTTTCACTTCAGAAATGACTTGAACTGTGAACAAAAAGGAGCTGACAGTATTTTCAGATAGGCACTTTATAGTTGTGCACTTTGTAACTATATGATAGGCCTGTCTCTGCCTTGAATGCAAAATTAGCTTGTTGATATGTGCTGCTACAGACAGAGGAACAGATGTAGTAATTCTTCTTTATTTACATGAAATCTCTAAAAAGACATTTTCTGGCAGCATGCTAGGAATAAACACAGTATCAAATATAAACCGCGCCATGCTGTGTTAGCTCATTCAGGTGTCAGCTGTGCCACTTAGACATGGTCAAGAACAAAGGGGGCTGCAGGCCTGGTCGCAGCACTGGGCTATCCTGTGACAGACCTGGGGTACCAGTGAGTCACCGGAACTGCTGGTCGGTGGGCACAGGCCAGGTGGGGCTGGGACCTCGGTGCTAAGCCCTGGCACCGCAGCTCTGAGGATGGGAAGAGGGATGTGCTCTGCAGTCACACACATACATAACACTGTTCATGAAGGGCCAGAGCTCAGGGAGGTAGAGGTTATTGGATATCCTGATATTTTTTTTTTCCAAAGTTGGAGATTTTCTTACCTTCTTCCACTTCTCTTTTTTTCCCCCTCCATTCATTTTCAGCGATTTAAAGCTCCCTTAAGCTCATCTTCTCTAGCTTTTTCTTCCACAGCCAAGATGTTGAGGAACTGAACTGAGACTGGGAAGTTGTGGGGGAGGGAAGGATTGATGTGTTGGCATCAGGGGACAGCCACAGAGAAGTTGAACATATCGTATTTGAGTAAAGAAGTGAAATTTAAGTAAAACCTTGTGAGTCTTTTTGAGCCAGGAATACTAGAGCTGATGAGCAGTCCTCAGCTGGCTGCCACCACCAGGGAAAGTTCTTCATGGAGGACAGTGTCCGTTCCCCTTCCTCACTACTCCTTGGTCCTCATGTAAAGGCTGAGGAGGTCTTTTTCTGTTAGTTCTTCCTCTCTCTCTCTCTCTCTCTACTTAACAGGTTTTAGCCAGTCTGTTGCATGTTTTAAAATTTTCCTTTTTCTTTTTCAGCTATTCAAACTTTCCAGTGTGGGGTTGAGGGCATTTATTCAGCTTATGTGCAAGCAGCAGATGCATAAAAAATGAAATGCCTTGACTCTGAATTTCGGGCAGAAGTGGTGGGAGGAGACATAGTTAATTTAACTCGGTGGATGATTGATATGGATATGTCAATTTCTATTAATGTTATTTTGAAATCACTGATGCAAGTGTGTTTTTCCCCCACCCCAACAGAAAACATAAAGACAACAAATTCCCATCCCTTTAATTTGTGATATTCAGACACAGTTAAGCAAACTCTTTCATTATGGAGTGTCCTCCGCAGGGTGGTGAAAAGCAGCTTCTGATGGTGTTCTTACCACTTTAAGAATATCAAGATGCTCTAACAGAGCAATCTGCTTACTGCTCAAATGTCTAAAACAAAAAGCAAAAGCAAAAGTCACCTACAGGTAGGTCTAGATAAATTGTTTTAAAATCTACTGTTCCCTCATTAGACAGCCATTCATTGCAATGGAAAGAGCTAAATGTGTGCTGAGGTACTGCGTATAAAAGCCATGTTTAAAATGAAACGGAGTTGAGAGACTGAAAGCACAGTACTGTTATTCAAAAGTAGCTTTCGAGACGAGAGTTTCAACGGGAAGGTGCTGTTTGGACAGAAATCAGCAAACGTTTAGCTGAAGTGTGAATAATTCAAGCATGCCTGAAGAACCGTGCTTTCTGAAAAGACAAAATGCAAGACTAAAAAAATCTTCAAACACTTGCATCAGCCTTAGAGGACAATGCGAGCAGCAGGATTTGAAACAGATTTGCAGATGCACTCTCTTTAGGCAGAGAGAATGCTCATTAAATGCAAGATGCTTCTGTGGCTCTTGTGTTTGCACGGAGGTATAGGTTTGCAAGACTGACGTATCAGATAAGGTCAGAGTGGTTACCACACCGACGGTGTAGCAGCTGCATAATAAATGATGGAGAGAATCATGTTAGGCATGCCCACCTAACCTAACTTGAATCATGCGAAAGGGGAGCTGCTGGAATTCAAATAGACTTTCTGGTTCCCAGCAGTCGGCAGTAATAGAATGCTTTCAGGAAGATGACAGATGCAGGGGAAAGATGCTGTTTTGCACTATCTTGATTTGTTACGGCTGCCAACTTATTGGCATGATGGAGTGACAAGAAAAACAGCTGGCATGGAAGGTAGGATTATCAAAGCTATTGCATCATTATGAATGTAATTAGAAACTGACCATGACAAAGCATATGCTAGAATGAGCTGCCGCTGATGGCAGAGGATTTGTTGCTGAGGTCTGGAAACTCTGAAAACAACATTCCTTTTGCAAAATGGATTTTGCAGTTCGGTTTATGCTTGTGTTACCTTTTCTTTCCTGCTCGCCTCCAAGCTCAGGGAATCACTTGCTTGAAAGAGTGTCGTGTTAGGATGAGGCTGAAGAATAAAGTCTTTTCTAAGTCTGTGAAGCCTCAGGTAGATAGAATCAAACAAATGTGAAACAGAAGACTGGCAGAGGCTCCCTCTGATTCACTAGCAAGCTCTGATTGATGTATTGGCAAATTCAGGAATCCCAAGGAAATGAAGATGCATGCATGAATGTTTTGGTATAATGAAAAGATGTTATTGCAGGTCTCGGCTTTATAGTTAGTATTTTTCTGACAGGTTTTATTCCCCATCAGTTTTTTGCTCTTAACATTTATTTGGTTGTTCAGTATTATATAAAGAATATACATCAATATCTCCTGCAGGGTTTCTCAACAACTCCAGCATCTGTTTCAGCTATTGAACTGTATTCACGTTTTGCCAACTTGATGCCTACCCAGCTGGTCTATCATTTCTCGCTTGATTAGTGCTCTTAATTTCTCTGTATCAGCTTGTTTCAGATAGGATTTTGAAGTCTGTTAATGAGAAATGACAGTAACTGCTAAATTATTGAGAATTTGGAGTATTCTTATTTTTGAAACATGAGAAAAAAATATTAAATTCATATTCTGTGTTGCAGTGAGTTTTTTGTATAATCATTGAATTTAGCTGTGACTACTTTAAACCACATAGGTCAGAAGCATAACTTCCAACTGCCTATTTTAAGAAAGTTTGAGAAAATGTAAAGGTGCTTGCCTTAGTATGTGTACCTTTTTGATGTATGTTCCTTCCTCCTGTCCACCTTCCCCGTTGCAACATACATACTTTGTCTTGGGGAGTAATCATTAAATGTACATGGTACATATTGAAATATATTTTATCACCACTAGGGTGAAACCACTTAGCAGTTTTGAACAGGTGATTTGAAGAGGTTTAAAACAGATGTTAGTTCTGTCACCTGGATTGCCCTGAATCTAAGAAGTGTTGTTCTTGAAGTGTAAGCAGGACCTCTCTTCCCTTCCTTTTCAGAGGTACAGTAACCATTGAAGCTCTGCTATATAGCTCACAGGATATGATTGTTAAATTATTTGGATTATTGTTCTATACAAAATGATTTATTTCAATACAAGCTCTCTTCTTCAGCAGGTTTATCACTTTTTCCAAGATTTCTTCCCCTAAGAAATGTCTTGTCATACTGGATATTCACTTTTCTGACTTATTTTAAATGACTTTTCTGGCTGTACTCTATGTAGTCTTGTCAAAAGAGGATCAGGCTATTAAACACTAAATGTTGCTGAGTAAAGCTGTAACATTTTTAGAAAGATAGCTGTTTCTAGATACACAGCAGTGAACCAGCCTTTAGAAAGTTTGAAGGTAAAGATCAGTAAAATTGATATACTGTTAGGTAGTATGAGCATTTCCCTGTTTTGATCACCTCTGAGAGGCATTTAAAATTATTTTATAAGTGCTGGGAAGAGAGATGTACTTATCAGTGGACAGAATTACTGTGGAGTTCCTATAGCCAAAAATAGTTCTGTGGTTTTGATGACAAAAATAATATTATTTCAGAGAATTTCTGTTAAGCTTAACAATAATTTGTCTTTGATGATGAAAAAACACAGAATAACCCACATAGACAGCATCAGTGCCATTCATGTTTTCAGAGCTGCAGTAAAACTGTTTTATATTGCTAGTATTATTTTTGTACTTCTGAAGCTCTGGTTGCTCCTTGTGATGAGAGTGGTGACTGGCTATTATCATACTGTAGTTACTTAAAATTGTCTTTTCCTTGTGATGCCAGTAATTGTAACGGTGTGCCATCTGTAGCCACCATCCATCTGATAAGTGATTTTATAGTTTTTTTTTTTTTTTTTTTTTTTTTTTTTTGGTAGTTTTGGTTTTAGGTTTTTGTTTCGCTGAGGAATTAAGCTGACGCTAGGTGGAGCTAGCTGTTGATTATAAATAGAGCTACGGTAATACAGGCCTGTCTAATGAGCAAGCTCCTGTATATAATAATGACTATTGAAAATAACAATTTAAAATATGCGGAGCACTGAGTTGGACCTTTGCCATGATATTTGAGATCTGGTAGGGCTAAAGGAAATAATAGCTCAATTTTCCTTTCCTTTTATTATTTTACAAACTAGTAATCAAAGATGAAAAAATAATAGGAATAAAGCATCTATATTCAAAGAGGGCTGGGAAACAAAAGAATGGAAATGGAAAAGAGGAGAGAAGCAGCAATGAGAGCCAGCAGATGTTTCCACTGTCGATACATGCAGATACTAAATTGTGTATTTGTCTTACTTAAGCCTGATGCAAGTTTTCTACTGTTTTTACATATAAATTCTCTTTCTATTCTGTGTTCCTGAATTAATGTCCATATTTGATAATTTTCACTTTATTTAGATATGGGACCACTGTTTTCAAATAGTTTCTTAGAAGGGTGCTCTAAAAGGTGTGCAGGGGTACAGGAAGTTCACTCACATGTTGGCTAGCTACAATAAAGGAAAATGTAAAGGGTTATTTATTGAATGGTGTGGAAGCTGATTATATTCACTGCTTCACATGATTCAGGTTATTAATCCCAGTCAAGGATAAGAAATCTGAAGTCCTAGACTGTGCGACAGCACAAGATAAATACATCCACTTCTATGTAGTTTTACAGATATGTATCTCCAATATGTACATATATTAGTTCAACAGAGAAGAGAAATCAGGGTATATGCTGATACTTAGGTACGTGAACTGAAAAGGAAAAAAAAAAAAAAAAGATACATAAGTGTGATTTGACTACAGGATGACTACAGGAAAAGAGTTGGGCAGAAATAGATAAAGAATATGAGCTGGAGCAGCCTGACAGAGCAATGATAATTCTCATCAACAACTGTTGAGTAAGAACTTGCAAGTTCCATCAATGCCTTGTTCTTACTGTAGTAAAAAGGAATTGGGGTAGAGAGCTGCTCAAGTCAGTGAGGAAAAACATGCACAGGAGGGAAATCTGCCTAATGCTCCAGAAGGACTGCAGATGAGCCTTTTTTGAACATTGTGCAGAGAAACATTAAATTTTAGTATGGGGCTGGACATATGAGTTGGAACGAAGAGCTAAGAAGAGTTGGACGGTTCTAGACAAAACCAAATTGTCCTTGGGCCTGCTGCTTGTTGGAGGAGTCTTTCAAGAAAGTAGCAGTGCCTTATTGACCGTAAAAGATCTTTTTGGTTATGAGCTGCACAGCTAGTGCTCGATGGCACAAGTATTGGATGAGGTAGAAACTCTGTTTTAGAAATACTCAGTGTAGGGAAGTGTCTGACCGTTTCAGGCAAGGATCACAAGAAGCTAAGCTGGGAGAAGAAACACCTTCTCTCTATCACTAAAATCTATCAGTTCTAAAGTTCACTGGAGTAAGGAGGACAGCAGGAGTAAAAATGACAGGTAAAGTGAGGAATGGAGGGGCTTCAGGTGTTCAATGAGACAGCCATTTGAAGAATGGGTGGTCATCACCTTGTAAAACATACATGGGGAATGCCATGTGTGGGAGTCAAGCTTCTCCAAAGAGATATTGCTGAACATGTGGATTTACTCTTCCAGCTTTCCACAAAAATATGATGCCTAAACGAAGTGTATCAATAAACTAAGTCCATAAATACTTTTTCCTTCAAGATCCAGAGTTCAAATTCTGTTGTTAGGGGGTTTGGTTTTTGTGTGTGATTTTTTTGTTGTTGTTGCACTTTTACTCTCTAATGGAATTAAAATTGCTAACAATTTGGGGGGCTGTATTCAGCGATAAAGGATATCCTTTCCCTTCATTCCAGAGTAAGGTCACAGAGGATTAAAAAAAACCTTCCCCTGAAATTCCGTAGTTTTAATCTCTGTAAGAAATGTTGACATTTCCAAAAGCTGCTGGTAGAAGTTAAGCACCACGTTAACTTCCTGCATGATGCTGGATGGAGTGAAGGGCAGGGGGAAGACTCATCTATCTGAACAGTTGCTGGACTTTGCTCAGTAAGACATCCAGAGAATAATGTGAGGATTTTCTGAAGGCTGATATTATGTGCGTTCCTCTTCTCATTCTAGTGAAATCACTAGGTACTCAGACCAGAAGATTACTGTATTTGAATTATAAATAACAAGAAATCCTTCAGCTTGATGTTCTGCTGCATGTCTTAGATGGATTTAGCCCATCTCCTTATTCTTATTCTGTGCCATTGTCTCCAAAACGTCCAAGTGATACGCTGCAGAACTGTCATGAATGCAGTTATTGTGAAGTCCTTGCAGAAATGTCTTTGATTTGGTAGTCACAGTAATGCAACCATGAAAGAGGAATAACTGAAGGGAGGGAGACTGTCTCGAGTCCTGATGGTTTCTGAAGGGAGAAGTCAAGACTCTATAAGAAATGAGAGAAACATCAAACAATAATAGCTTTGTTTGCATCTTTTTAATAACTTTTCCTATATGATCCAAGCATCTGTGCCTCAGAATAAGGATTTAACTTGTGTCTGTCTACAAAAATCAAAAACCTCGCTCTGCACTACAGGGTTTTTTGTTGTTGATATATTTTTTTCTTTCTTTCTTTCTTTTTTTTCTTTTTTTGTCTTTAGAAGAGATCTTAGTCTTATTAAAGGAAAATCAGAAGAGTAAAACAAGATTAGGCACATAGTGTTTTCATTACTATCCTCGAGTTTCCCAGCTTGGTGTTTTACATTACAACACACTGTTCTTTACAAGGTGTTTCTTTAATTTGCATATCCCTAAAGACATTGCACATAGCTGTAACCGGTGTTCTGACTTTCTTGATAATACAGGAACTCAAGCTACTAAAATTATCAAGGAGGCTTTTGGTTTTGACCGCTGCTCACAAAGACTTTTTCCTCCATTTCCTTCCTCGCACCCTTCATGACTTGTCACAACCAGGGAAAAGAGGTAGATCAGAAAAAGTTAAAGCAAAATTTGAACAAAAACTAAGCTGCCTGAAAATGTATTTTCTTAATCTATATCTAGTCTCACTTTCTTCCATTTCTGTGTCCTTCTGATGCTTAGGAATAAAGAGCATGTATAATTTCTTTTATGGGGTCAACTCCTTTTAGCATTCACTCCTGATCACTTATATTGATCTGTTTCCCTGAAACTTAAAAGCCACACTAAATAAAAACACCACATGCTGTTTCTCTAGACTTTCTTTTTATGAGCAGTCTGTTATTTTTATATAGCCATTATGTGGGTCACATATATTTTTGCAACACATAATGCAAACAAAGATTCTGAAAACAGATTGATCAGCTTTGTCCTTTTTAGGAACACTATTTATATATTCCCAGAGTATGCTTTTATTCAACATTTTTATTTATTTTTACTACAAAATACCATTTATAATGGGAGCTCCTCTTTAATTTGATATTAATGGTCATATGTGATATTTAGTAAATATTCTCTAGGTACAAGCAAAAAAGGGCAAGCTGAAATATTCACCTATTTATTTAAACACAGGGTATTTGTCAAAGGCTAGACTTTTCACTTTGCAGTCCCAGCCTGCTTTTCATTCACTGTTGGTCCAGTATGAGATAAGGATTGTAACCATTGAAAAATGCAATGTCTTGATTTTCACATATTGAGTTGTTACTGAATCAGGTTTGATAGTAAAGTAGAAAAGTAAAAGTATTGGGTATCTGCATGTACCTGGAAAATTTTATATTTCTACTTTCCCCAGCTGCAACGGATGGAATCTTTTTGGATGGATGCTTTGATGAAATGGTTTTTGTGTCATTAAAATAGTTAGTGACTGAAAATTGAAGTTTGTGTTGCTAAAAGAATTTGTGGATGTTTATGGTTTAACGTCTGTGGTAACTTTCAGTTTAATACTAAAATTGGAGACTTCTCACTTTTAGTGGTCTTGGTTTTAGATTACTGAAAAACACATGGGGTTTTTACCTTATGAATGAATTTGGTACTTAGCAAAATACTTCCAAAACAGTGAAGTGAATTGTCAGCCCACTTGATCCTGTGATTAAATCTTTGTATACATGTGCCTTTTCAGATATGTCTTCAGAAGCCAAGGACAGAAAGCATGTCACAGATGTTGTTAAATTTAGTAACTAATTATGTTTATTCCCAGGTTCTGTTTTGTTTCAAAACCTGAGAAGTGATGAGGATTAGGTAAGTGGCTAGCTAGGATGCATCCTGAACCAAGATCAAATATATCCAAGACAGATTTGACGAGGGTCTCAGACTCCTAATTTAAAGATATAACTAAGATGCATAATTCCAAAATGCTCCTTCTACCTTGGCCCTGTGTGTAAACCAAAACCAGCACCATCATCCGCCCTTAGAACAACAAACATTTTAATTTCTTAAGAGAATCTGTGCTTTAATTACCGTTGGTTTAGCAAGTTAAAAATACTTTAAATAATATCTGATTGTCAGTCATAAAACCTAATCCCACACTTTCCTTAGTGGCACAGGTTTTTTTAATTACATGGGCCTAAATGTGACTTCCTTTTAATCATCAACATTGTCCAAAGTGCTAGGGCAGATAATAAAGGTAATTTAACCACAGGGAAACAGTGTGTTGCCATAAGAGCATCAGTTAGGATTATTCTTCTGGCAGCAAGTAAATTAATTTTGTCAGAGTCCTTAGTTAAACTGGTATTTAGTATGGAATTGAGTGACCTAGTTGACCTATCGAATAAACAATATCTCAAGTAACTCTGTTGGGCAAAATGTATCAAGTAGTTTCTTGTAAACCTGTATAAACTAGGCAACAGTATGCTGTTATTTAAACAGTACGCATTATTTAATCCAAGTATTTTATTATTTGTTATGACAACAGTGTATCTGGCACTTCATGAAGCATAGAGAGAAGTGATTTCTTTCCTTCAGGGAACTACCTGTAATTAACATGAAGGATCTGATTTGTTTCCTCAAAAAGGAGAACAAGAATTATGGCTGCAAACCCTGGCCAGCTGTGAATTTGTAACATATCTTTAACTGAAATGGGATTGAGTTCTGTGGTCCCTGTTAACAACATGACTTCAGGATTTTGCACAGAGTGCTAGAGATAAGTGTAGCACACATTAATCCTTTTTAATATCTTGATTGATGATTTGTACAAGGGAATTGAGTGCACCCTCAATTTGCAGATGACACCAAGCTGGGGGGAAGTGTTGATCTGCCAGGGAGGCCCTGCAGAGGAACCTGGACAGGATGGGTCGATGGGCAGAGGCCAATGGGATGAGGTTCAACATGGCTAAGTGCCGAGTCATGCGCTTTGGCAACAACAACCCCACGCAGCACTACAGGCTTGGGGGAGAGTGGCTCAAAAGTTGGTCAGAGGAAAAGGATCTGGGGGTGTTAGTCAGTGCTCGCCTGAACATGAGCTGGCAGTGTACCCAAGTGGCCAAGAAGGCCAACAGCATCCTGGCTTGTATCAGGAATAGTGTAGCCAGCAGGACCAGGGAGGTGATCATCCTACTAAATTCTGCTCTTGTGAGGCCACACCTCAAGTACTGTGTTCAGCTTTGGGTCTCTAACTACAAGAAGGACATTGAGGCCCTAGAACATGTCCAGAGAAGGGCTATGAAGATGGTGAAAGGTCTGGAACACAAGTCCTGTGAGGAGCGGCTGAGGGAACTAGGGTTGTTTAGTCTGGAGAAGAGTAGCCTTATTTAATAAGAGGAACCTTATTACTCTCTACAACTACCTGAAAGGAAGGTGTGGGTCAGCCTCTTCTTGCAAATAACTAGTGATAGGACAAGAGGGAATGGCCTCAAGTTGTGCCAGGGGAGGTTCAGGTTGGAAATTAGGAGACATTTCTTCTCAGAAAGAGTAGTCAGGCATTGGAACGGGTTTCCCAGGGAAGTGGTGGCATCACCATCCCTGTTGGTGTTCACAGAAAGGTTGGACCTGGTCTTTAGGGACATGTTTTAGTGGGTGATGTTGGTGGCAGGGGAATGGTTGTACTAAATGATCTTAGAGTTTTTTTTCCAACCTTTATGATTCTATGACACAGACATACAATCTATTGATAATTCTGAGGTACCATAGAAACACAAGGGTACTGAAATTAATTGCTGTATTTTGTCTGAGCCAGAGTATGAGTATGTCACTGGGAATCCTTCACAGTCTGTACTTCTAGAGAAACATTGAAATTGTAAGAGCAAGGCAGAAAAACATATGGAAGAGAAAAAATAGTCTATTGCATGTGGGAAAGGTAGAGGTGCCTTATTAGGGGACCAACTTTCTCTTCTGTTGTTTCATAGAACATGTTGATATTTGCCATGTCAGGACACGATAACGTTTTTTACCCAAGTAAGCAAATGTCTCAGAACAGTTGTAGTCATTACTATAATTTAAGAGATAGTATAAGACCCATTATTTACTTTCTATTGCAGCATAGTTTTCTGGTTTAATACATTGCCCCAGCATTTGTAGAAATACAGAGAGTGCAGTAAAACAATTGAGGAGACGTGAATCAGTGCTGAAGCTGTCAATTTTTGTTCTCTGGGATTTTATTTCGTCCCAGCTCTGTGTGAGTTTAAAGGAGAAAAACGAATGTTGGTACTGCTGGACAGATCTGTATCGACAAGACTGGAAAAGCAACTCCATGTCCCCCTAGCATGGGTACCAAGTGGGCACCCGGTAGCCTTGCTCCTCGTGTCAGTGTTCCCCTGGAGATACAGAGGTTCGCTTGGTGATACAGAGCGAGGACATGGGATAGAGGTTTGGGGATAGTGATGCCCATTTCCTAAGCTATTGTATTGGATATAGATGTTGTGAGAGCAGGGGCAGTGGTGAGGAAGAAGGAGCAGCAGTCTGTGAGCTTTTTCATCATATTTACTCTCTACATCCTGTCAAGGAGGAGGAGTGAGAGAGCAGCTGGGTAGGTGTCTGGCTGCTGGCCAGGATCAACCCACTACAGTGACTTTAGACAGGTTTATTCTGAGTGTGCTTTCCAAATGGTCAGGAGGTAATGACTCAACCTTGGTTATTTGTAGGGATAACTGATAATAGAATGGGTGAGTGTTGATTACAGCTCATACTTAGTTTAAAAAAAAAAAAAAAAAATAGGTTGTAACATAAAACCCCTCTCTGTCTGAAGCAGGGAGAGTTACTCAGGAGGTATTTATCCTGAATGTGCTTTAAAAGATGAAAGTCATCATGAAGAGGGTATTACTACTAGTTTAAAGGTAGCGTATACAGCATTCACTTGAAATAGTATCAGGAGCATGAGTCATTAACATTTGGAAAACATCAAGTGTGTTGGCTTTGCTAAAATTTTTGTGTACTAGGGAGATTGCATGCACTGGAGTTTTTCATAGGTGGTATTTATAACATACAACTCAAACTTGAGTTTTAACCAGCTCCCAGGGTGAATCCTTGCTTTTAGCTGCTTACGAATTAAAGAGATGTGGGGCAAAAAAAATAGTAACCCAACATGGTCTGTGGCTGTAGTAAGCTGCACATTCAAAAGGGTTAAAAGAGAGAAAAACGCAATGAAGATATGTCATCAAAACAATCACAGAAAAAGGAAGGGATTTTTGGTTTAGGAAATAAAAGTTAAAAAGTTATTCAAATGGAATTTTGTGACATTTCACAGCACATGGGTTCTACAGATGTCATCTATTTCTACTGGAGTTTAAAAAACAAGGTTACAGCTTTTGCATTGGTTCTTCAATCTGAGATAATTGATGAAGAGAACACGTGGCTTCATGTTGAGGAGGTTTTAAGACATCTCACTGGGTTGCTAGCAGATGGGAGGAAGAGTAAGCTGTCATTTGTTGGAAGTGGAAAGCTATCTAACATAACAGGTTGTGTTCTGGTGGTTGTGTTCCTTTTCCACCATTGCTAACATGATCAAAGTTTAAAACAATCCATTTTTTTTCTTACAAAATTAAAATTGTAAGTATAAAAAGTGAATGGAAGTAGGATGGGGTCTATTCAGAGTCTAGTTAGTTCAAGAGCTTTGTTGGACCACCCAGCTGGAGGGTGTAAATTGTATCTCAGGACAAACTTGTTTAAACATTAAAAAAGCAACAGTAAAAAGCAAAATAAATCCCACTTAAATGGGAAGGTAAATAAGGTAAGTAAAATATTAAAGGATATTATGTGCAGGGAGTGTTACCTTGGCAGCACTTTATCTTATTCATTACTGATATCAGTATTGTGACTTGGAATTAAAAACCTCTGTTTCCCACTATTGACTCTCAGCTTCGGACATTGACAACTTGTCAACACCAAGCTCCTATCTGCCTGTGGACTACTGGGATTTCTGTTCCAAGATTTCACTGAATAATAGGAAAAAAAAAAAAAAAAAAAAAAAAAAAAACTTGTTTCAATTTTGTTTCAATTATTAGGGCTGTAGGCCTTTAAGGAAGGCCTTTTGATACAACAGGAATGGTAAAGGCTTTGGAATTAAAAAGGATCACCATTACTTTGTCAGGGATTAAGAGAGGTTTTATTTTTATTTATTGGTCTTTGGGTTGTACAGCAGGCCAGTAATAGTTTTGGCCCACTTCTCAAATTTGTGAAGGGGGTGCTATTTCTAGCTTTACGTGTAAGTTAGAGAATAGAGTTGGACATTAAAGTAGATGTCAGGGTTCACTGGAGACACCTGTGGAAATCTGGGTGTTCTTGGATAACTCTCCTGCCTTCAAAGAAATGGATTTGGGGAGGAGTGAGCAAACTAGTTACAGAAGGCCAGGTTCATGTCTTTATCTGTTACTTTTTTGGCCAGTCAAAGATTATTTATGGAAGGCTAACAGTACTTTCTCTCATTATAACCAAAGAAATGAAATTACCCCACCGCATTACAGGAATGAAATGTTAATCTTTGCTGCAGGTATGTTTTCAGATAAGACCTGTGATATTTCTTTGTACACTCTGGCATGATGTTTAGCACCTGTAAATCATTTGTCTCACTGATTGCTTGCAAGTACACTGGAACAGTCAAATTCCTTGTAGTAAGTAATGAGCTTCATTGCATGAGAACAATATAAGAGATACTCATGAGTTATTATGGAAGTTGAAAATTCAGTAAGGAAAAGCTCATCTATACATGAAGCAGGATTAATTTCATTAATCACGTTCTTCTATTAGCATAATTTCCTAAAGTCTGGCTTGTTCATTCAGTTTTTTGTTTGTTTGTTTGTTTTTTTGATGCAGTATTGCTTACCAGGATGCAATGTTGAACACTTTAACCATTATTATTAGTACTGCTACTAATTCAAGAGTAAAGTTTTAAATTCCTACTTAAGTAAGTCAGAGCAAGTCTAAAGCCATGAGGGCTTCCTTTTGCTTCTAGGATAAGTAAAGTTGGGGTAAGACACACCTAAAATTAAACTGTACTCACATGTGTTTGTAATCATTGCTTGAAGAACATTGAGTCCCTAAGAGAAAAGTTGTATTTGGAAACTGGGCGTAAAGAACACATCAAAGGGGACGGGGTCCATTTTTGTCTATATTTAGAAAATGGCTGTCTCTCTGTGCATTTCAAATGGTTCTCAGCGTGGTGCTGTCATGGTGTATGCATTCAGCTCAGAGCAAGAAAGTGAAGATTCAAGCCCTCAAAGACTTGCTCCCTTGTAATCCTATTTACAGCCATTTAAGATCAGTAGTGAAGTTTAATATTAAAGTAAATGCTGTTAGCCTTGGGAAGTAAACAGCATGAGAGTGAGTGAGCTTTGTCCCTTCAGGAGAATGGATAGAAGAGAAAAATCTTGAATACAATAATTAAGAGAATTGTTTTCTTTTTAACTACTCAAGAATTTATTCTGTATTTCTGAACACTAAGCACTACATGTCATTCAGTAGAACAGTCCTTAGAATTCTGATGCTGTAATGTTGGGAAATGCTGCATTCATATATCTGGGGTGGTGAACTGAGAAACAGTATTGACAGGAAACTGCCCAGGCAGGGAGATGTTGCACCACACTGAAACATGCATAAGATTCCTGACAGTGATACAGGTAACTACATGAAGCGGTTATTCATCTGATTCTTAGTGCCTGAACAACGCAAGACATAGCAGTTGCTGTTCAAATATGTTTGGGAGCATTAAAAAGAGAGTAAACCCCTAAGCCCATCCTGGTGTTAATGCTAAGATGTAACATCTTTAATGGTAGAAGCAGGACTTTCTACTTCTGTCTTGAAAGACCTATGGAAACTGGTGATGGAATATCGAGACTTGTTCCCTCTGAACAAATGTTATAATGAGTATCATTGGGTGAATATGTTTTTGTCCTTTATCAATTCTCTGAAAATACAAGAACAAGAATATATCAGTGAAACTTAAAAGTAGTGCATTGAAAATGTCAAAGGAGGAGAACTGTTCTTATGCTGCATGTTTCATCTTTGGAGCTTGGTGCCATTAGATGTGAGGTGAAAACATAGTCACAATTGCAGAAGTTCAGTAAGTGTGTTTAGGCCCTGGTTTGACCGAACAAAATCAGTTTATTCACAATTTATTTGGATTTTTTTTCCATCTCTTTGCCATTACCCATATAGGTGACTTCTGTCCTCTGTGGTATCTGCTTCTATCTCTATCCTCTATCTACTTCTATCCTCTATCATGTACTAAATCAGCCAGCAAACTGGAAATCCAGAATACTTTATTTTTAGGGCTTGTCTAACAGCTATTTATGGTTCCCATGGTCCTTTAAAATGCCTAAAAGGAATATTTATTTATTTATTTTGGTATAAGTATTTTGTGATTTTATTAATCAATAGTTAACTTCTTAAAAAGTGAAAATGTATTTTGTTCTTGTATTTCATGTTATGTTCCCTTCACTTTTTATTTTACTTTTTAGTATTTACTAAATTTCCTTGCACTTTGACTCCTTTTTCATTTGCTTTCTGAGCTGTGTCTGTAGGTAATATTCAAGATTGAAAATGCTAGTTAATACTTAGGTTAAACTTAACATATATTGCTTTCCAGAGATGTAAAATAAAGTGTTTGGCTATTGAAACTCTCAAATAAAAGCTAAAGTGACACACCAATTTTATGTATCACATCAACTTGTTTTGCATGCCACTGCCACCCTGCCTGGAGTTGTGTAAGATTAGATTCAAACCATGCAAAACAAACAAATAAGACAGGTAAGTTGCTGCCACTTTGAACTGTGTATATCACATTGACTCTTCTGTCAGATATACTTAATCTGGTAAATAACCAGTGGGTGTGAACTATACTCACACAGACAGTTTTTATCACCTCCTAGACATATTCAGTAGCTGTGGTGGCATTTTCTGTTACATAACAGTGACCAGTCTCTACAGCCTACCCACTCTGTTATTATCATTGTTGAAAATGAGTCATTCCTTAACTCTTGGATGTATTTCAGATTTGTGTCTTTTCTATTACATCCTGAACCCTTCTCCTCTTCATCAGTACTCATAGCAATTGCTGACATCCTGGCTGGAATTACCCCTGCGGGAAGGCTCTCTCCCGCAAAGATTGCTCTACCTTAAAGTATTATTTGGTCCTTTAGTAACATGTAGCTTTATTTTGAGGTTGCATGCATGTTCTTGGATATACAGGTAGTTGTTTGATCAAGTGTTTTCAAGTTACCATGAGGAGATTTTAAAAAGAGAAGGAAGTCATCTTTGGATTTGGTTTCCCTAAGGCCTTGTGCTGTTTTTTTTTTTTTTTTTTTTTTTTTTTCTTTTTTTTTTTTCTTTTGTTTGTTTGTTTGTGGTTTTGTTTTGAGGATGCCTTGCCTGCCTCTTCTGTGTAGATATTTTTAGTACAGCTGGGAAACTCAGTCGTTGTGGCATAATTTCTCAAGTTAATCTGCTGTTACTTATGTTAATGATGCTTGCAGCTCTGTAGGTTTGTGTTTCAGTTTGGCATATTGCCACTCCTACACAGAAGCCAAAGGTGACTTTATCCACTTGACCTGAGATATTCTGTGAGTACATTTTGCTTTTCCAGTTCTGTGACCCCAGAACTCTGCAAGTGAGATGATTACATCTGTCTCGATCCCCTCATAGGAACATGAATTCACAGCCTCAGATTTATTCAGTTTGCTCCCTGGTGAAGTTCTAGAAAGCTTGTCTAGCCTTGGTAGAAAAATAAAAAAAAATCTTTTGTTTTATGCGGAGATTTTGGAAGTTTGGGAAAGCTGAAATAAGGAAACATTGATATGAACAAACCTATCCATGTGCACATGTATTCCCTCTTCTAATGACATAATTATATTTCACATCAGTAGAGTCTCATCTCTGCAGGACTCCAGGTGGTTTGCAAACATGGGTACATTTTGAGCTCTACAAATTCTGGATCGTTAGGTACTTTATTATCCCTGTTCCAGAAGTGGAAATATCACAGGGAGAGGTGTTTGGTGAACCAGCAGTTATAGAAAAAATTCATCACACAGGAACAAGAACTTCTGTCAGATTTTGTATCCTTTTGTTTCCATCTAGAGTATTATCCTAAACAGGGAGAGGAGTGAGATGTAGAAACTCTGCTTCTTCCTATTTCATACACCTTGGACTCTCGTAGTCAGCAAACTAGTTTGTAAATTAGCTAGAGCCTTACTAAATTGTTCATCTTCTGCATGAGCTTGGGTTTCATTAACTTCAAAAAATATAGTTCATCTTTGCTAAGTTGAGCTGAAGACTGTATTATTAGTCTCTATTCTTCTGAAGTAATGCAGTGGGGTAAGCCATGTTTCTTCAAGCTAAAGCCAAACAAAAACTGGGTGGTATGGGGTGGGTTGGGGAGGGGGGCTGGGTATGGATTTTGCTCTAACTTTTTCATCTTCTAAACTAAAGGATATGCTCAGCCCTCCAAACAAACTTTCTGTTCAATATATTTTTAGAGTTGCACACATCATACTCTGGCGTTTGGTGACGAACAATTATACAGGTTTTCTTTTTGATCCAGTTCGACAAGTATACAGAAGACTGCAGTGTGCCTATGCCTACTCATGTCCATTCCTCCATTCCTGCTTGCTCTTTCTCCAAATAACCTGTAGGTCCATTTCAGATAAATTCAGAAAGTAAAAAGGGGAGATTTTTTTTGTTCTCCCAAGAAAAGCTTTCTTGGTTTGCATATTTCTGAGCCTGGGGTTTCACATGGTTGTCATCATGGAAAGCCAGGGACAAAGGTGTGTTTGTCCTCTCCCAAAGCAGCAAGAGAACAGATGTTAGTAGGAGTGGTGCTAATAATCTGCAGTAAAAATGGCAGTGTATCTACCAAGAATGATCCCTGGCTCACCACATTTTCAACAGCTTTAGGGCACAACTACAGTGTGCAGTGAAGAGTGCCATGCCAGCTTCAAATGAGCCAAATCTAGAACTGGAAGCTGTTTAGCTATGTTGCATAGGGGGATGTTGAAGTTTTCAGGCCTGCGGACTCCTAAAACATGCTGCATCCTGAGGATTTGTCAGATGTTGAAAGGAAACAAGAAAAAAAAATCCTGAAAAGTGCTATGGAAAATTCATCATTCACACACAAAGAGATATTGCTAACCAACTACATTCATAGTATTCTTTTTGCTGCTTGGAATACTTCAAACGCAAAGATCTTTTAAAGATTTTTAGTTTGAGGCTAAAAAACTAAGCTCTTATAACAGGTCTAGTAATGAGTACATGAGTACAAAAGAAAGACTAGGGGAAGTGTGGGCCTACTGCTGAATGAGGTATGGGACCTGGTGACACAGAGTGTGGAAAAGGCTGTGGTACGTTGCCTCAGTCTTTACCAGCAAGACTAGCTGTTAGGAAGCCCAAGTCCCAGAGACCAGGGGGAAAGGCTGGAACAAAGAAACTGTACCCTCGCTGGTAGAAGGCCAGGTCAGAGAATACTTAAGTGAATTGGATGTACGTAAGTTCAGGGGCCCTGATGAAGTTCATCCACAAGTTCCAAAGGAACTGGCAGATGTCATTGTGAGGCCACTCTCGATAACTTTTGGTTGATCATAGCAACTAGGAGAAGTGCCTGAGGACTCCAAACAACATTATTGTCTTCAAGACTGGGAAGGATGCAGGGAACTACAGGCTGGTCAGCCTCACTTTGATCCATGGGAATATAATGGAGCAGCTAATCCTTGAAACTGTTTCCAGGCACGTGAAGGTCAAGAACATCATCAGGAGCAGTCAGCATGGATTCACCAAGGAAGTCATGCTTTGTCAACCTCATACATTTCTATAATGTATGGTACATTATAGAAATGATACATTTCTATACATTCCTGATACATTTCTATAGTGAAATGACAGTCCTGGTGGATGAGGGGTGAGCAGTGGGAATTGTCTACCCTGACTTCAGTAATGTCTTCTACTCTGTCTCCCATGAGACTCTCATAGAGAAGCTGATTAGGCATGGGTTGGATGAGGAGACAGTGTGGTGGATTGAAAACTGCCTGAATGATCCCAGAGGGTGGTGATCAGCAGCATAGTCTAGTTGGAGGACAGTAACTAGTGGTGTATGCCAGAGGTCAGTACTGGGTCTGGTTCTGTTGTTAAACAGGATCTCCATTAATGATCTGGATGATGGGGCACAGTGTACCCATAACATGGTCGCAGGTAACACCAAACTGGGAAGAGTGACTGATATGCTAGTGGGTCATGCTGCCATACAGAGGGAGGTGGACAGGCTGGAGAAATGGGCTGTCGGCAACCTCCCACAGTTCAACAAAGGGAAGTGCAAAGTCCTGCATCAGGGGAAGAACAATCCCAGGCACCAGGACATACTGGGGCCCACCTGGCTGGAAAACAGCTTTACACAAAAGGAGCTGAGGGTCTTGATGATCCTTGGTCTTGTTCACCAAGTTGAACAAGAGCCAGAAATGTGCCTTTGTGACAAAGTGGGTTAATGGTATCCTGCACTAGGCAAAGTATTGCAAGTGGAGGGAGGTGATCCTTCTCCTCCGCTCAGCATTGGTGAGGCCACATGGCCTCACCGTGTCCAGTTCTGGGCCCCCCGTTACAAGAGGGACATAGACATACTGGAAGGAGTACAATGTAGGGCCATGAAGATGATGAAGGGACTGGATCACCTCTCCTGTGAGGAGAAGGTGAGCGAGTTGGGACTGTTCAGCCTTGAGGAACAGTTCCCCTGTTCAGCCAGGGGAACTCAATGTATATAAATACCCGAAGGGAGGGTGCAAGGAAGATGAAGCCAGGCTCTTTTCAGTGGTTGTGATGGTTTTACTCGAGTGGGCAGCCGAGCTCCACCACAACCGCTCTCTCACTCCTCCCCTCCTCAAAGAGGAAGGGGGAGAAAAGACAACACAAAGAGCTCGAGGTTTGAGATGAGAATGATTTAATTAAGGAAAGGGGAATGGGGAGAAAGAGAAACAAAAGAAACAACAAGGCCGCGCGGAAGCACAGAGAGAAAGAAAAAAAAAGTTATTCTCTACTTCCCATCAACGAGCGATGTTCGGCCACGTCCCGGGAAGCAGGGCCTCAAAACGCGTACCGGTTGTTCAGGAGAGACCCTCCCCCATGAGAGCCCCCCTTTTATTGCTCAGTGTGACATCAGGTGTTATGGAATATCCCTTTGGTTGGTTTAGGTCAGCTGCCCTGGTGATGTCCCCTCCCCATCAATTGCCCACCCCCAGCCTGCTGGCTCTTGGGGGCCTAGAAGGAGTTCTGATGTTGTGCCAGCACTATGCAGCAATAGACACAACACTGGAGTGATACCAGTGCTGTTCCAGCTATGAGTGCAGAGCACAGCACTGTGTGGGCTGCTGCAGGGAAAGGTGACTCCATCCCAGACAGACCCAACACAGTGGTGACAGGACAAGAGATAGTGGGCACAGACTGAGTCACAAGAATTTCTATCTAAAAACCCGGAAGCACTTCTGTGCCATGAATGAGGGAGCAGTAGCACAGGTTAGTCAGAGGGGCTGTGGAGTCTCCCTCCTTGGAGATCATCAGATGCTGCCTAGACATGGTCCTGGGCAGCCTGCTCTGGGTGGCCCTGCTTGGACCAGATAAACTCTGGAGGTCCCTTCCAACCGCAGCCATTCTCATAATTAGAACCTCCAATGCAAAATATTTCGTAATTTCTTCTGTTACCTTTAAGTTGAAAGCAAACAAGAATAAGTTCTTTTTAAGCTCAGTTTCTTCCCAAACTGGCAACATTTGCAAAAGCAGGAACAGAACTGAATGTGCTTATGGCAGTCATGATAATTATGGAACATGAGATTAACCTAGCCAGGGAAGATAAATACCTTGGTATTCGGTGCAGTGATAAACTGACTTTGGAATGCAGCCTGACAGAGTGGCAGATGAAATTTGATTTTTTCTAGCTATACATAGCTCACAACAGGCCACTGTGATATTTGTTGAATCTGAATGTCCCAAGAACCTTGTGTTGTCTTTATAGCATGGGTAGTTATTCTTTTCTATTATTTTATAGAAAATGTCTATAGCTCTAATGCTGAAATAGGTAATACATAAAAGCCTTTGAAAGTTACTGAACATAGGAGGTTGGTTTGAGCTATCGAGCATGGTTTCTGTCTGAAATGTGAACTAGATCTTTCTCAAAGACCACACATTCCAGGTCTATCTATAAACTGAGTTTCATTTGTATTGTATAACATGTCTGTCTTAATAAAAGTAAGTAAATTTCTTCTAGGATGTATGACCAGATTTGTCTGAGCTGTTGTTGGCTTCTGCAAAGCCAGGGTAAATGCATATAATTTGTAAAGAAAAATTACTGTTTTCTCCTCCAAATTATGTAGGCAAGAGAGATGACATGTTGGTGGAGAACCTGTAACAGTTACTAAATATTTTGCTCATCTGTTTCTTTGTTACTGAAGTACTATTGACAAATATTTGCCCTCTGTTAGTTTCCAGTGATGTCTTCTATATATGGAGAAGTTTCACAGTGATGTTAATTCATTTTCTTAACTAAACAAAAACCTTTTGACAGAAATCAGCACTAAGAGATATCTTCAGTAATTTCAGTTAATCATGGAATCTTTGCTTCAAGTCTTCAGCATCCCATCACCAATATTTGATTCTTCTGTGCTGATTTTTTTTTCTGTAATGCACTCTTCTTTTCCTTCTGAGTTAAGAGATGGCAAACAGATGTGCATCTGAAGCACAAGAAGGGGGATTACAAGCATTGTGTTCCTTTCCTGAGCTCTGCAGTCTTTTGCTGCATGATTCAGACAGTTTAAGACCAGGGAGGATCACTAGATCATTCAGTCTAACCTCCTGTAAACTAGACCATTACGTCTCACATAGCTACCCCTTTGCTGATCCCAATAGCTTCTATTTGGCTATAGTTTTAAGCCCATAGTTTCATGGGCTTCAGAAGGACATCCAGGAAGACAACAGCAAATGCAGTATGCATTACTACTCTTGGCTGTTTTGTTGCACTGGTTAATCACCCTCATCTAAACAAATATGCATTTTGTATCTGAAATCTTGCATGAGTATTTCAGCTCAGTCATCTGGCACACTATGCTACAGAACTTCCCATTCTTAATTTTTAGCTTGACTTTGTTGTCTTGAACCATTCATTGACTTTGACTGATGTGTGAGTTAAGGACTGTGATTTTTCTGTCCCAGGCCAACGTTTTTCAGTGACCTCTCCACAGGTAGGTCTAGCAAGTGTCAGTCTTTGTTTTTCAAATGTGGATTTTCCTGGTTTCTGTCTCTTCAGAGTGGATTTCCTCTCCTCCCCTTGCATTCACTGTGTGCCAGCTACACACCAAGCAGTGCCTTAACCTCCTCTTCAGCTGTGCATAAATACTGCACTGGTCTGCCACTCTTGAACTTGGTCCTGTGGTGGCATACCAACACTTTCAACTATAACATTAAAGACCTGGTATTTGAAACATACATTAGTAAATGGTACTTGAAAATAATTTCTCATCAAAAAACTGTGACCTGTTACTGATGGAAGTGATTAGAAACTCATTTCAGTTAATGTCTTTTGAGGAGAGAAGGCAATGGAAGGGTTTAGGATGACAGAAAGCCCGAATTAGTGTATTTTTAACAAAGGTTACTTTTCCTGAAAAGACAGACAAATGCTATTGTTTGGCAAGTTATGTCTGAGGTACTGGCTTTGGATTAGCAAACTTACTGTTTTTTCCTTTGTCTTTCATTGCCTGCACCTCAGCCTGAGGCTCTGTCTGAGAACACCTTCCACCTTTTGAGGTATAACCAATTCATTATGCTTTTGAACTTTATTCATGGATGCACAGACAAATCTGGGAAACCTCTTAAATCAGTATTTTCTTTCATTCCAAATAGTGTTACACACATTGCTTTTTAAATTTCTTACTCCTGCTACTCATTGTAGAATAATGGCTTTCTGAAATACAGTTTCCTTCAATTTTAGAAGAGAAACCCTTTTAAAGTATTTTGTATATTTTCTCGCTTCTGGTGGTCACTCTGTGTCCTTGTTCCAGTCTGTCCCACATTTTAGTAGGAGGTGAAAATACCTGAATGGGGTGGTCTGTTTTGGACATAGACTCTTTTTTTGTGTTCTGGCATACATGCTTCAGGTACGTAAATGCGTTAGTAGTGACACTTCCATTAATAATTAGAATATCCTATCCCATATTACTGTTACTGTAGTATAGAACATTACAGTATAGAGATTAGTACTTCTGCTAATGATTAGGTGCTTTTAAGAGAAGGTGCTTTTAAGAAAAAAGGCTAGCAGATTATTTAACTGGTTTCTGAGAGCTTACGGACTAATGGAATTAACAGCACTATTGTTTGCTTTCCTTCTAGAATGTATTTTGATGCTGGTTACTGCCCTGAACAGAGTTTTGAGACCAAAGTTTACTTGCTGCTGCTCACAGTTCATGTTGAGTCTTGATTCAGCAAAACTCTTGAGTATTTGAAAACTCGGTGTATGACCTGAGCTTTGACTTGAGTGCATACATTTTTTAGGAAGATTTTTTTTTTTTTTTGCTGAGGCAGTTGGGTTCATAGAGTTTATAAACCCTACAAGTCAGAGGCTTTCTTCTCAGAAGCTATAAGCTGTTCTGCATTCCAATTCAGCAATCATTTTTTATTCATGCTCTCAATTGTCCAAATAATTGTCATGTCTTTTATATTCCTGCTGTCATAATGCAGTATGTAATGTAGTGTCCTTTGATATGATGGTCAAAATGTGCTCAAAAATTATTTGAGCGTTCAAGATGATTGTTAGCAAAGCTGTTTGTGCATCTTTTAAAGTATGTATGTGGGCAGTGCTTCTGTTTTAAAAATACTTGTCCAAATTATGTTCTTAATGAGGAAGTCACCTTGGCAAGGTTCCAGCTATGAAACTCAGTGCTGAATTGGGCCACTTTGTCACAGAAGCAGCTCATCAAGATCCTTGAAGCGATTTAACTCGCTTAGTGCAGATATTGTGTGATACTGAAGCTGACAGGTTATTCAGTCTGGGCAAGACTAATCAAGGGGGATTTTTGATTGTTTTGGGGGTTGTTTTTGTTACACAGTAGTCTTCATTAAAGGTCATGGATTTCTTTTGACATAAGCCTCTGCTGCTCACAACAAATTTTATTTGAGATGGCACCTTGAAAAAAGACTTATTAGTTTGCCATCAAACCTCTCAGTTCCTCACAATCTTTTGAGGCCGCTGTTGAGTTTCATCATAGTTATTATCAGTCACATCAGTCTCTTTCTATCTTGTCCTTTGGAGGCAGATACTAGCTCACCTTCGGTGCTCTGAGCACAGGTTTGCATTCCCTGACCACCCTCCAGATACAGTAAAAACTGAGCATGCTAACACTGTGATAAATGAATAGATCTTACTAGGTGTAGTAGCATGGTTTTAACAGCCTGTTTTGATTGTTTTTGTACTTGAATAGCTCAGCTACTAACTAGTGCCATACAAGTTGTATTTGGGTCAGAGCATTGGTGGAGAAAAGCTTGTGTGTGTGCCTGGAGAGCAGGCAGTGGGGATTTGTTTGCCTCAAAGATCACGCTGATATATCTTAAGCGTAAGTTTCCTTGTGCTCTGCCTGTCAGCACCAAGGAAAAACTACATATGGATTAACTTCGCAGACAGGTCTACTGACTGCAAAGGTTAGTGCTCGTCTTTCCTGAAAATTAGTTCTTGTCCGAGAAGAAAAGTAGAAATTTCTCTTAATGACAAGTGAAGTTAGGGGAGGAAATGGCCCAAAGAAGAGGAGAAGTAAGGCTGGGTGAAGAAAAGCCAAAACTACCTGTGAATAAGAATGTAAGAGTGCTGGAGAGATGTCCCCAGGCAGGGGTCACTTTCTCACTCACAGGTAGATGATGCATCTGGGAAGTTTGCATCTGGGAATGTCAGTAGTCATATAAAAGCCTATACCTTTGTTAAGTATGTGAATTTCATGTGAGGCAGACGGGAAAGCATCTTATTTCAGTTTACTTCAAAGTCCCAGCTGAGTAAAAGTATTTTGTGAGTATTTCAGTATCACAGGACTTTCACCTACCAAATAGCCACCAAATGGAGACTTTCTCTTTAATAACTCATCTTCCTTTAACTGCAGCTGCTCCAGGGCCAGATATAGAATGATTACATTATAAATATCAGGTTTCCAGGGTAGACCATGGTAAGCTAAAATGTCAGTTTGCCTAGTGCAAACACTTGACATATGTTGAGCTCAATGAGGAGTAATGAGGTTGGAAACTGTCTATTTGCTCCTGGTCATCTCTCTTTAGAATTTTTTTTCTGGGTGCACAGTTGACAGGAAGTAGATGACTAGCACTATTTCATCTCTTCTCTTCAGAAAATATGCACTGACTTAATGTGCAGGGAGCTGAGCTGTTAATGCTCTGTGTGAACTTGTCTCATGGCTGGGCTGTCAGAATTATTCTACTGTTGCTTTAATGAACTAGATGTAAGGCCAATTACACCTTATAAAAGTTGTAATGGTTAATTAAACTGTAGCTCTTCAGTAGTTCAGACCTGAAGGCTACAGAAACACCACATGTATATCCGAAAGTGAAGTGAGACTGAAACACGGGGCTTCTTTCTCTTCGTAGATACTTTGCTTTAATATATCCAGATGAGATAAATGGCTGAATAAATTCAGGAACATTTCCTTTTAAAGAGACAGGGAGCTTGCTTAATGATTCCCAACCTTCCCCTTTCATTCCTGTTTCTAATGCACCATCACTTCTACCCTTCTCACATCAAAGAAGAGATGAAAATGGCACCCTGCAGAGCTCATGAACACTGCTCTGAAAGTGCTAGCAATGAGAGGTTGATTTTTAGTTTAATATGAAGCCTGCAAGCAGTGGCTGCCTGATTTCTGCCCTCCCTTACCATCTCCCCATCTCCTCTCTCCAGGGACGTGGGTGGCTTTGGTGGTGCTGCAGCCCCGTCTTTGCCTGGTTGGGGCTAGATGCCTGGAGGGTGGGGGGGGTGCAATATCTCATTTGGGGATTTTTTTATTATTATTATTCTTTTTTAAATGTCTGAGCTGTGCAGATGCATATATGTGGGAAGGGAGGACATGTGCTAACACCTTGTCTTTGGGACTTCTGCATTTTTCTCTAGTTGCGGTTTCCCCTTAGCCTGGCAGCCAGGTGTTACAGGAACATCATGGTTGGCCAAAGGGTCTTGAGATCAGAAAACCTCCTCCTCCTCCTCCTCAAGCTCAGCTTAGACCACCTCTGTCATGAAGGGAGGAGGGGGTGTATGGCCATGGCAGCCCAAAGGAGGTAGAGGAGTGCAAAGAAAACACCTGAGGTTGAGATGGAGCCCACTTGGCTTTAGGCACTTAAACTGGGTTGTGGTTTAGAGTGTGAGAGAGGTACCACCATGACCACCTGGTGGAACTTCTGCCTTCCTTTCTGCAGAGCAGTGTCAGTGCTGCCTCTGCCTGCAAGCAAAGTCCTCTAGGTAGGACAAGTCCAGGCTGTAGTTTAGTGTCAGGTCAAATGGCTTTGGTGGCACTGCAGGGGAGTTTCCATTTAGGTCCTAAACTCTGATAAGGTCATCCACAATATTTGTATCTCTCTCAAAAGCTCAGTATTACAACAGCAGGGAAAGAACAAGAGGGTAGGAAAGCAAGATGGACTGTGTTGGTGTAGGAAGAGCTTCCTAGGTAAATCGAGCCGTATATTTGCACTGTCATTGCACTTACATAGGGAAAACATTTCAGTAGGTAATTACAAATTAAGCATTTAAAAGCCATATCGTTTAGCGCCTCTGTTTTCAAAGAACAAATTAGAAGCTGAGGAGCAGAGAGACAGGTATTTAACTGTAGGTTGAAAGTTATTACAGGCATGATGAGTACCAAAAAAAAAACCCTCAAACCCCAGAATGAAAACAAACATTTAATCTAGTAACAACTGGCTGTTTTCCAATCATAATCTTTCAATAACTGCTAGAGAGAGGAGAAAAATACAACCCCAAAACTACAAATCACAGATATTGCACATAATGACTACATTCTGGAGTAGTATGGCCAAGAGTGGTGACTCTTGTTTTTAATTAATAAAAATGCCCTTTCTCTGCAACAAGAAATAAATGACAGTGTTTCCTATACAAGCTATCATTGGTAATATTTGGTACGTAAGTAAAAGCTTTCTTAAAAAAAGGCAATAAAAAGTTACTAGGAAGAGACAGGTTTATTTTCCAAATGTGAAAAGTGTTTTTTTTTAACTTTAAATTTTATTTTTGCATATTGTACATTTAAGGAATTTGAAATGTTCTGTCAAAATAAATAAATAAAAGATGGTAACTAATGCTGTTTAGTAGGCTATTACATATTTTGATAGTATTATCATTTCTTGGCTTCTTTTCTTTCCAGCAGCGTTATTAATTTTCAATCCCTTCTGCTCTTTGTGGGCTATTGTCCAGTGACCTAAAAAAATTAATGTGTTACAGATTTTGGACCATTACTGTTTATGCATATTGGGAGGGCAGGCACAAGAGGTTACTATTTGAGGAGTGAAGTGGTGTCATGTTTTCTTGTCTGCGTGTGTTTGTATATAAGGTATACATGTGTGTATATATAAAGTGTATGTGGTGTAGCTTGTCTTCTGCAAATAATTAGATGTGGGCTTTTGTTTAGGACCGTTGAGTCTGCTGAGTTAGAGCAGGAACTGATGAGAGCTTGAATATATATAAAATATATATATATATATATATATATAAATATATAAATAAATATATATATATAAATAAAAATTTATTTATATAAATATATAATATATAT